>NW_026062235.1:215000-224324 GCF_023897955.1 Schistocerca gregaria | reverse complement strand
CCCGCGCCCCCTGGTAGCATAGCGTCCACCGCAGTACGGTGAACTACAATACCCCGCACACTATGGATGTGAAATAAAATATAATAACACATGATGCTTCGTAAGAAAATAGACTTGGGATAGGGTGTGTCGTTGGCAAGTCCCCGGGGCGGTTAGTGTGGGTGGTGATAAGTCGTTAGGGGAGGGTGAGGGTACGGCCACCTATGGGAATGTGCGTGAACTGCGCGAGGCAGAGTGGCAAAACACGGCATCGCCATCTATGAAGATAGGACGGAAGCACGTGCAATGCCGACAGTACGTGCGCCATCTGTAGGTGCCCCGCGACATGACGTGGTGCAACGACGGTACCGCCACCTGGGGGAGGCCACGCGGACTAAGCCATGTATGGGGCCCACAGTGCTCATTTGCCGAGCCCACCCACACAAAACCTGCACCCCCCTCCAGCGCAGGAGCCGCAACCCGGGTGCGTACGCCGCACCAAGTGCTCCACCCGCGACCGTACGTGCCCCGCCGAAATCGCAACTCCGGCGGATGAACGGCGGACTTTTCTCGCAGTCGTAAGTTGCAATCCACCCCTATATCTTGCGCCTCATGAAGAGTTATATCAAGTATGCCAAATTCCCGCTGTCCCTATACATGCAGTAAGTTCGTCGTGGGCGCTGGCCGGCAGGCCGCGAGACGTGACGCCCGGCGGCAAAGAGTGCTCCTCTGAGGATATAGATGTTCCGTTCCGCCGCACAATGGTGACGGTGACCGCTGCCTGCGGTGGCAACGCTGGGCACAGTCGATACTCGCCGTGTGGTGGAAGGTAAACATTATGCGGTACATCAGTACTTTCCTAATAGTTCGGTCGTCTCACGGCACTGCTTAGTAAATGATGCAAGGCCAAATATAGATGATTTATGCGAATGTCCCTATACGTGCTGTAAGACTGGGCACACAACGTGAATCGCACGTCAGCCAGACACTCGAACATGCACCACTCTCGGCCTGCAACGGAGACACACAATACGTAAACATCTGGAATGCGACAATGTCGAGTGCATCCTCTCTGCCACATTGCACCGTCGACACTATGATAACCAGAGCAGTAGGTCCACCTATAAAAGCACAATACCCCACTCCTCCGACAACTACCATTGCTCAGATAAATCAACACCACCAACACACATCCTACACAGAGGGGCACCAAATATCATCCCCCGCCCTCGTGTTATACCACATGAAAAATTGCAGAAGTGAGAGACACACATCCGCCAGCCTCTTGCTACAAGCATCGAACCGACGTGACGTATCTGACGGTGACTCAGGCATCCGTGTACTGCCACCACTATCCACCCCCCCCCCCCCTCTCTCTCTGCCCCCTTCCCACACAATACCAAATTTAACCAACTTTATCGCTTAACCTAACTGTGGCTGTACCAGTTTATCGCTTAACCTAACTGTGGCTGTACCAGTTTATCGCTTAACCTAACTGTGGCTGTACCAGTTTATCGCTTAACCTAACTGTGGCTGTACCAGTTTATCGCTTAACCTAACTGTGGCTGTACCAGTTTATCGCTTAACCTAACTGTGGCTGTACCAGTTTATCGCTTAACCTAACTGTGGCTGTACCAGTTTATCGCTTAACCTAACTGTGGCTGTACCAGTTTATCGCTTAACCTAACTGTGGCTGTACCAGATTATCGCTTAACCTAACTGTGGCTGTACCAGATTATCGCTTAACCTAACTGTGGCTGTACCAGATTATCGCTTAACCTAACTGTGGCTGTACCAGATTATCGCTTAACCTAACTGTGGCTGTACCAGATTATCGCTTAACCTAACTGTGGCTGTACCAGATTATCGCTTAACCTAACTCAATTTGTCCCTTAACCTAACTCAATTTGTCCCTTAACCTAACTCAAGTTGTCCCTTAACCTAACTCAATTTGTCCCTTAACCTAACTCAATTTGTCCCTTAACCTAACTCAATTTGTCCCTTAACCTAACTCAAGTTGTCCCTTAACCTAACTCAAGTTGTCCCTTAACCTAACTCAAGTTGTCCCTTAACCTAACTCAAGTTGTCCCTTAACCTAACTCAATTTGTCCCTTAACCTAACTCAATTTGTCCCTTAACCTAACTCAATTTGTCCCTTAACCTAACTCAATTTGTCCCTTAACCTAACTCAATTTGTCCCTTAACCTAACTCAAGTTGTCCCTTAACCTAACTCAAGTTGTCCCTTAACCTAACTCAAGTTGTCCCTTAACCTAACTCAAGTTGTCCCTTAACCTAACTCAAGTTGTCCCTTAACCTAACTCAAGTTGTCCCTTAACCTAACTCAAGTTGTCCCTTAACCTAACTCAATTTGTCCCTTAACCTAACTCAAGTTGTCCCTTAACCTAACTCAATTTGTCCCTTAACCTAACTCAATTTGTCCCTTAACCTAACTCAATTTGTCCCTTAACCTAACTCAATTTGTCCCTTAACCTAACTCAAGTTGTCCCTTAACCTAACTCAAGTTGTCCCTTAACCTAACTCAAGTTGTCCCTTAACCTAACTCAAGTTGTCCCTTAACCTAACTCAAGTTGTCCCTTAACCTAACTCAAGTTGTCCCTTAACCTAACTCAATTTGTCCCTTAACCTAACTCAATTTGTCCCTTAACCTAACTCAATTTGTCCCTTAACCTAACTCAATTTGTCCCTTAACCTAACTCAATTTGTCCCTTAACCTAACTCAATTTGTCCCTTAACCTAACTCAAGTTGTCCCTTAACCTAACTCAAGTTGTCCCTTAACCTAACTCAAGTTGTCCCTTAACCTAACTCAAGTTGTCCCTTAACCTAACTCAAGTTGTCCCTTAACCTAACTCAAGTTGTCCCTTAACCTAACTCAAGTTGTCCCTTAACCTAACTCAATTTGTCCCTTAACCTAACTCAAGTTGTCCCTTAACCTAACTCAAGTTGTCCCTTAACCTAACTCAATTTGTCCCTTAACCTAACTCAATTTGTCCCTTAACCTAACTCAATTTGTCCCTTAACCTAACTCAATTTGTCCCTTAACCTAACTCAAGTTGTCCCTTAACCTAACTCAAGTTGTCCCTTAACCTAACTCAAGTTGTCCCTTAACCTAACTCAAGTTGTCCCTTAACCTAACCCACGTTGTCCCTTAACCTAACCCACGTTGTCCCTTAACCTAACCCACGTTGTCCCTTAACCTAACCCACGTTGTCCCTTAACCTAACCCACGTTGTCCCTTAACCTAACCCACGTTGTCCCTTAACCTAACCCACGTTGTCCCTTAACCTAACCCACGTTGTCCCTTAACCTAACCCACGTTGTCCCTTAACCTAACCCACGTTGTCCCTTAACCTAACCCACGTTGTCCCTTAACCTAACCCACGTTGTCCCTTAACCTAACCCACGTTGTCCCTTAACCTAACCCACGTTGTCCCTTAACCTAACCCACGTTGTCCCTTAACCTAACCCACGTTGTCCCTTAACCTAACCCACGTTGTCCCTTAACCTAACCCACGTTGTCCCTTTGCCTAATATAGTTCACTGCTCGGAATCTCTGGTGTCGTTGTTATCCTCATGTAGATGTCTTGCGAGTGTTGCTTACTTTCCACATATTCCTGCTATCCACTGTCAATTGTACTGCAATAGGACTATATCGCCGACCCCCCCCCTCCCCCCCCTCTGTCCCCCTCTGTCCCCCTCTTTGTGTCTCTGTCCTCTCAAGCTGGTCGGTCTGGCGTTTGAGTGTTAAATGAGCCTCGCAGCTGTTCAGTTGCATTCAGATGTCGACGCCCTCAGTGTACGTCGTGGTATGGTCTGTGTCCATTGTCCGCTGATGTCGTACGCGTAACCCACACGCTGTACCGATCATCGGTCGTTACGTACAGAGTGAAGTAGTGTGATACGTGTGACCGTACGCTGGCTGTGCCCAACGGTGTCGAATCTCAATTTCCATATGTTGTGCTTGATGCTACTTGTCTCGTCTCCCAATAACAGCTAGGTTGCACTGTGGTACGCCGTAGAGGCGTGTGGGAGGAACGTACGAACGCATTGTATGTCACCCTGGGTCGCTGGGGGTGGTGGTGCGGTGAGTCAGGTCAGGTCAGGTCAGCGTGAGCCGTCTGATGTAGTGACGCGTGTATTCCGACTTTGTCGTATTGCCTCACACAAAGTGCTACCCTGGTGGACCGCGTTCCATATCTGGGACATGCCGCAGATGCCGGTTGACAGTGGATCGCGGAAGGTACATCGCATACGTGCGCGGGCCACCTTCCACGTGTTCTCTTCTGCACATGTCGCAGTGTGTATGTGGTCTGATGTAGCGTGTCGTGACACATGACATCCTGGCATGCAAGAATTGTTGAATTCGCAAATGTAGGTGGACATCTACGTTTACTGCCCAAGATACGCAAATGAACTGGAAATCCGTTGTTGAGCGGTTGTTCACGCTGGAGGTGAATCTGTGATGGCGACGATCGGTACAGCTATTAACCGGTTGTTTCAGCGGTACCCGCCACATCCACACGCGTGACTAGGCCCATGTGGGTATGAAGCGATACGCGGCGGTGGCTTGGTGGGACTGTTCCCGGCCGGTGAAGGGGGGCCGCCCGGCGTGTTGGCCGCGCGCTGCGTGGGCGCACGCGCAACAGGCGGCTGGTGGGGGGCGCCGAGTGGCAGGAGCGCCAGCCGACGGGCCCGGCAGGCGGCGCAGCTACGCTGCGGCGCACCCTGCACGCGGCGCCTGGCGGCCAAAGTTGGTTCAGCCGAGCCCGGTGCGAAGCGCGGTGGACATCTGCAGTGTGCTGGTCTGATTGAGGACTGTGTGCGTTGAGGATGCGCCGCCGCCTGGCACTCGGCGCCGCGACGCCGTCTGCTGCTCGGTCGCCCCAGCGGTTCTCGCAGGTGGTTTGTATCGCAGTTGTGCGGACGTGTTGGCGCGTGCGCTGTGCTGGGAGAGTTCGCTTCTGCACCCAAGTGGGGCTTTGCCCTTGTGTGGCGCTGGCGTTGGAGCTGCCGGTCACCATAGGTGGCGCGTGTTGTCTCCCGCCGGCAATGCCACGACAGCACGCTCCCGGGCCTCTGTCGGCAGCGGCAAGCTCAGTTGGGAGCAAGGGTGTTCGCACTAAAACCGTCTACTCGCCTAACTCCGGGCGATTGCGCCTCTCTCGAAACCGACCAAGTACCTAGGACGGCGCTGCGCGCCGCCGGGACCTGAGAGGGTTTCGAGGTGTATCGTGCAGGGGAGCTCGGCCTCCTCCTGTTTGCAGAATAATTGAGCGGACGCTTGCGTGTTCGCGCGGGCCCCCGGGACACACTCCCGGGCGGCCGGCTGCTCAGCTCTAGTTGACGCAGCTCCCTGGTTGATCCTGCCAGTAGTCATATGCTTGTCTCAAAGATTAAGCCATGCATGTCTCAGTACAAGCCGCATTAAGGTGAAACCGCGAATGGCTCATTAAATCAGTTATGGTTCCTTAGATCGTACCCACGTTACTTGGATAACTGTGGTAATTCTAGAGCTAATACATGCAAACAGAGTCCCGACCAGAGATGGAAGGGACGCTTTTATTAGATCAAAACCAATCGGATTGGCTTGTCTGGTCCGTTTGCCTTGGTGACTCTGAATAACTTTGGGCTGATCGCACGGTCCTCGTACCGGCGACGCATCTTTCAAATGTCTGCCTTATCAACTGTCGATGGTAGGTTCTGCGCCTACCATGGTTGTAACGGGTAACGGGGAATCAGGGTTCGATTCCGGAGAGGGAGCCTGAGAAACGGCTACCACATCCAAGGAAGGCAGCAGGCGCGCAAATTACCCACTCCCGGCACGGGGAGGTAGTGACGAAAAATAACGATACGGGACTCATCCGAGGCCCCGTAATCGGAATGAGTACACTTTAAATCCTTTAACGAGTATCTATTGGAGGGCAAGTCTGGTGCCAGCAGCCGCGGTAATTCCAGCTCCAATAGCGTATATTAAAGTTGTTGCGGTTAAAAAGCTCGTAGTTGGATTTGTGTCCCACGCTGTTGGTTCACCGCCCGTCGGTGTTTAACTGGCATGTATCGTGGGACGTCCTGCCGGTGGGGCGAGCCGAAGGGGTGCTTTCGCGTCCCGAGGCGGACCCCGTTTAAATCCTACCAGGGTGCTCTTTGTTGAGTGTCTCGGTGGGCCGGCACGTTTACTTTGAACAAATTAGAGTGCTTAAAGCAGGCAAGCCCGCCTGAATACTGTGTGCATGGAATAATGGAATAGGACCTCGGTTCTATTTTGTTGGTTTTCGGAACCCGAGGTAATGATTAATAGGGACAGGCGGGGGCATTCGTATTGCGACGTTAGAGGTGAAATTCTTGGATCGTCGCAAGACGAACAGAAGCGAAAGCATTTGCCAAGTATGTTTTCATTAATCAAGAACGAAAGTTAGAGGTTCGAAGGCGATCAGATACCGCCCTAGTTCTAACCATAAACGATGCCAGCCAGCGATCCGCCGCAGTTCCTCCGATGACTCGGCGGGCAGCCTCCGGGAAACCAAAGCTTTTGGGTTCCGGGGGAAGTATGGTTGCAAAGCTGAAACTTAAAGGAATTGACGGAAGGGCACCACCAGGAGTGGAGCCTGCGGCTTAATTTGACTCAACACGGGAAACCTCACCAGGCCCGGACACCGGAAGGATTGACAGATTGATAGCTCTTTCTTGATTCGGTGGGTGGTGGTGCATGGCCGTTCTTAGTTGGTGGAGCGATTTGTCTGGTTAATTCCGATAACGAACGAGACTCTAGCCTGCTAACTAGTCGCGTGACATCCTTCGTGCTGTCAGCGATTACTTTTCTTCTTAGAGGGACAGGCGGCTTCTAGCCGCACGAGATTGAGCAATAACAGGTCTGTGATGCCCTTAGATGTTCTGGGCCGCACGCGCGCTACACTGAAGGAATCAGCGTGTCTTCCTAGGCCGAAAGGTCGGGGTAACCCGCTGAACCTCCTTCGTGCTAGGGATTGGGGCTTGCAATTGTTCCCCATGAACGAGGAATTCCCAGTAAGCGCGAGTCATAAGCTCGCGTTGATTACGTCCCTGCCCTTTGTACACACCGCCCGTCGCTACTACCGATTGAATGATTTAGTGAGGTCTTCGGACTGGTACGCGGCATCGACTCTGTCGTTGCCGATGCTACCGGAAAGATGACCAAACTTGATCATTTAGAGGAAGTAAAAGTCGTAACAAGGTTTCCGTAGGTGAACCTGCGGAAGGATCATTACCGACTAGACTGCATGTCTTTCGATGTGCGTGTCGTGTCGCGCAACACGCTACCTGTACGGCAGTGGCCGTGCGCCGCGTGCGGAACCACGCGTGCCTCTCAAAACTAGCGGAAGTGTTGTTGTTGTGTGGTACGAGCGCTGAAGCTCTGGAGCGGCTGGCCTGCGGTACCTGGCGCCTGGCGCCGGTTTTGAATGACGTTCGCCCGAGTGCCTGTCCGCTCCGGTGTGGAGCCGTACGACGCCCATCGGCTGTGAGGCCGTTGGACACAAAAAAAAAAAGTGGAACAGGGGCCGTCAGACGCCTCAGTCCCGCAAATGCTACTGTCTTGAAAGAGACAGTGGGAGACTGAAAAGGAAAAGATCACCCAGGACGGTGGATCACTCGGCTCGTGGGTCGATGAAGAACGCAGCAAATTGCGCGTCGACATGTGAACTGCAGGACACATGAACATCGACGTTTCGAACGCACATTGCGGTCCATGGATTCCGTTCCCGGGCCACGTCTGGCTGAGGGTCGGCTACGTATACTGAAGCGCGCGGCGTTTGTCCCGCTTCGGAGACGTGGGAGTGTCGTGGTCGCCTGTGTGGCCGGCCGCGTCTCCTTAAACGTGCGATGCGCGCCCGTCGCCTGGCGGTTCGCATACCGGTACTTTCTCGGTAGCGTGCACAGCCGGCTGGCGGTGTGGCGTGCGACACCTCGTACAACGACCTCAGAGCAGGCGAGACTACCCGCTGAATTTAAGCATATTACTAAGCGGAGGAAAAGAAACTAACAAGGATTCCCCCAGTAGCGGCGAGCGAACAGGGAAGAGTCCAGCACCGAACCCCGCAGGCTGCCGCCTGTCGTGGCATGTGGTGTTTGGGAGGGTCCACTACCCCGACGCCTCGCGCCGAGCCCAAGTCCAACTTGAATGAGGCCACGGCCCGTAGAGGGTGCCAGGCCCGTAGCGGCCGGTGCGAGCGTCGGCGGGACCTCTCCTTCGAGTCGGGTTGCTTGAGAGTGCAGCTCCAAGTGGGTGGTAAACTCCATCTGAGACTAAATATGACCACGAGACCGATAGCGAACAAGTACCGTGAGGGAAAGTTGAAAAGAACTTTGAAGAGAGAGTTCAAAAGTACGTGAAACCGTTCTGGGGTAAACGTGAGAAGTCCGAAAGGTCGAACGGGTGAGATTCACGCCCATCCGGCCACTGGCCCCCGCCCTCGGCAGATGGGGCCGGCCGCCCGCGCGGAGCAATCCGCGGCGGGGTCGTGTCCGGTTGCCTTTCCACTCGCCGCGGGGTGGGGCCGTTCCGGTGTGCGGTGGGCCGCACTTCTCCCCTAGTAGGACGTCGCGACCCGCTGGGTGCCGGCCTACGGCCCGGGTGCGCAGCCTGTCCTTCCGCGGGCCTCGGTTCGCGTCTGTTGGGCAGAGCCCCGGTGTCCTGGCTGGCTGCTCGGCGGTATATCTGGAGGAGTCGATTCGCCCCTTTGGGCGCTCGGGCTCCCGGCAAGCGCGCGCGGTTCTTCCCGGATGACGGACCTACCTGGCCCGGCCCCGGACCCGCGCCGCTGTTGGCTCGGGATGCTCTCGGGCGGAATAATCGCTCCCGTCAGCGGCGCTTCAGCTTTGGACAATTTCACGACCCGTCTTGAAACACGGACCAAGGAGTCTAACATGTGCGCGAGTCATTGGGCTGTACGAAACCTAAAGGCGTAATGAAAGTGAAGGTCTCGCCTTGCGCGGGCCGAGGGAGGATGGGGCTTCCCCGCCCTTCACGGGGCGGCGGCCTCCGCACTCCCGGGGCGTCTCGTCCTCATTGCGAGGTGAGGCGCACCTAGAGCGTACACGTTGGGACCCGAAAGATGGTGAACTATGCCTGGCCAGGACGAAGTCAGGGGAAACCCTGATGGAGGTCCGTAGCGATTCTGACGTGCAAATCGATCGTCGGAGCTGGGTATAGGGGCGAAAGACTAATCGAACCATCTAGTAGCTGGTTCCCTCCGAAGTTTCCCTCAGGATAGCTGGTGCTCGTACGAGTCTCATCCGGTAAAGCGAATGATTAGAGGCCTTGGGGCCGAAACGACCTCAACCTATTCTC
>NW_026062235.1:200000-210000 GCF_023897955.1 Schistocerca gregaria | reverse complement strand
TGGCTGTACCAGATTATCGCTTAACCTAACTGTGGCTGTACCAGATTATCGCTTAACCTAACAGTGGCTGTACCAGATTATCGCTTAACCTAACTCAATTTGTCCCTTAACCTAACTCAATTTGTCCCTTAACCTAACTCAAGTTGTCCCTTAACCTAACTCAATTTGTCCCTTAACCTAACTCAATTTGTCCCTTAACCTAACTCAATTTGTCCCTTAACCTAACTCAAGTTGTCCCTTAACCTAACTCAAGTTGTCCCTTAACCTAACTCAAGTTGTCCCTTAACCTAACTCAAGTTGTCCCTTAACCTAACTCAATTTGTCCCTTAACCTAACTCAATTTGTCCCTTAACCTAACTCAATTTGTCCCTTAACCTAACTCAATTTGTCCCTTAACCTAACTCAAGTTGTCCCTTAACCTAACTCAAGTTGTCCCTTAACCTAACTCAAGTTGTCCCTTAACCTAACTCAAGTTGTCCCTTAACCTAACTCAAGTTGTCCCTTAACCTAACTCAAGTTGTCCCTTAACCTAACTCAAGTTGTCCCTTAACCTAACTCAATTTGTCCCTTAACCTAACTCAAGTTGTCCCTTAACCTAACTCAATTTGTCCCTTAACCTAACTCAATTTGTCCCTTAACCTAACTCAATTTGTCCCTTAACCTAACTCAATTTGTCCCTTAACCTAACTCAATTTGTCCCTTAACCTAACTCAAGTTGTCCCTTAACCTAACTCAAGTTGTCCCTTAACCTAACTCAAGTTGTCCCTTAACCTAACTCAAGTTGTCCCTTAACCTAACTCAAGTTGTCCCTTAACCTAACTCAAGTTGTCCCTTAACCTAACTCAATTTGTCCCTTAACCTAACTCAATTTGTCCCTTAACCTAACTCAATTTGTCCCTTAACCTAACTCAATTTGTCCCTTAACCTAACTCAATTTGTCCCTTAACCTAACTCAATTTGTCCCTTAACCTAACTCAAGTTGTCCCTTAACCTAACTCAAGTTGTCCCTTAACCTAACTCAAGTTGTCCCTTAACCTAACTCAAGTTGTCCCTTAACCTAACTCAAGTTGTCCCTTAACCTAACTCAAGTTGTCCCTTAACCTAACTCAAGTTGTCCCTTAACCTAACTCAATTTGTCCCTTAACCTAACTCAAGTTGTCCCTTAACCTAACTCAAGTTGTCCCTTAACCTAACCCACGTTGTCCCTTAACCTAACCCACGTTGTCCCTTAACCTAACCCACGTTGTCCCTTAACCTAACCCACGTTGTCCCTTAACCTAACCCACGTTGTCCCTTAACCTAACCCACGTTGTCCCTTAACCTAACCCACGTTGTCCCTTAACCTAACCCACGTTGTCCCTTAACCTAACCCACGTTGTCCCTTAACCTAACCCACGTTGTCCCTTAACCTAACCCACGTTGTCCCTTAACCTAACCCACGTTGTCCCTTAACCTAACCCACGTTGTCCCTTAACCTAACCCACGTTGTCCCTTAACCTAACCCACGTTGTCCCTTAACCTAACCCACGTTGTCCCTTAACCTAACCCACGTTGTCCCTTAACCTAACCCACGTTGTCCCTTAACCTAACCCACGTTGTCCCTTTGCCTAACATAGTTCACTGCTCGGAATCTCTGGTGTCGTTGTTATCCTCATGTAGATGTCTTGCGAGTGTTGCTTACTTTCCACATATTCCTGCTATCCACTGTCAATTGTACTGCAATAGGACTATATCGCCGACCCCCCCCCCTCCCCCCCCTCTGTCCCCCTCTGTCCCCCTCTTTGTGTCTCTGTCCTCTCAAGCTGGTCGGTCTGGCGTTTGAGTGTTAAATGAGCCTCGCAGCTGTTCAGTTGCATTCAGATGTCGACGCCCTCAGTGTACGTCGTGGTATGGTCTGTGTCCATTGTCCGCTGATGTCGTACGCGTAACCCACACGCTGTACCGATCATCGGTCGTTACGTACAGAGTGAAGTAGTGTGATACGTGTGACCGTACGCTGGCTGTGCCCAACGGTGTCGAATCTCAATTTCCATATGTTGTGCTTGATGCTACTTGTCTCGTCTCCCAATAACAGCTAGGTTGCACTGTGGTACGCCGTAGAGGCGTGTGGGAGGAACGTACGAACGCATTGTATGTCACCCTGGGTCGCTGGGGGTGGTGGTGCGGTGAGTCAGGTCAGGTCAGGTCAGCGTGAGCCGTCTGATGTAGTGACGCGTGTATTCCGACTTTGTCGTATTGCCTCACACAAAGTGCTACCCTGGTGGACCGCGTTCCATATCTGGGACATGCCGCAGATGCCGGTTGACAGTGGATCGCGGAAGGTACATCGCATACGTGCGCGGGCCACCTTCCACGTGTTCTCTTCTGCACATGTCGCAGTGTGTATGTGGTCTGATGTAGCGTGTCGTGACACATGACATCCTGGCATGCAAGAATTGTTGAATTCGCAAATGTAGGTGGACATCTACGTTTACTGCCCAAGATACGCAAATGAACTGGAAATCCGTTGTTGAGCGGTTGTTCACGCTGGAGGTGAATCTGTGATGGCGACGATCGGTACAGCTATTAACCGGTTGTTTCAGCGGTACCCGCCACATCCACACGCGTGACTAGGCCCATGTGGGTATGAAGCGATACGCGGCGGTGGCTTGGTGGGACTGTTCCCGGCCGGTGAAGGGGGGCCGCCCGGCGTGTTGGCCGCGCGCTGCGTGGGCGCACGCGCAACAGGCGGCTGGTGGGGGGCGCCGAGTGGCAGGAGCGCCAGCCGACGGGCCCGGCAGGCGGCGCAGCTACGCTGCGGCGCACCCTGCACGCGGCGCCTGGCGGCCAAAGTTGGTTCAGCCGAGCCCGGTGCGAAGCGCGGTGGACATCTGCAGTGTGCTGGTCTGATTGAGGACTGTGTGCGTTGAGGATGCGCCGCCGCCTGGCACTCGGCGCCGCGACGCCGTCTGCTGCTCGGTCGCCCCAGCGGTTCTCGCAGGTGGTTTGTATCGCAGTTGTGCGGACGTGTTGGCGCGTGCGCTGTGCTGGGAGAGTTCGCTTCTGCACCCAAGTGGGGCTTTGCCCTTGTGTGGCGCTGGCGTTGGAGCTGCCGGTCACCATAGGTGGCGCGTGTTGTCTCCCGCCGGCAATGCCACGACAGCACGCTCCCGGGCCTCTGTCGGCAGCGGCAAGCTCAGTTGGGAGCAAGGGTGTTCGCACTAAAACCGTCTACTCGCCTAACTCCGGGCGATTGCGCCTCTCTCGAAACCGACCAAGTACCTAGGACGGCGCTGCGCGCCGCCGGGACCTGAGAGGGTTTCGAGGTGTATCGTGCAGGGGAGCTCGGCCTCCTCCTGTTTGCAGAATAATTGAGCGGACGCTTGCGTGTTCGCGCGGGCCCCCGGGACACACTCCCGGGCGGCCGGCTGCTCAGCTCTAGTTGACGCAGCTCCCTGGTTGATCCTGCCAGTAGTCATATGCTTGTCTCAAAGATTAAGCCATGCATGTCTCAGTACAAGCCGCATTAAGGTGAAACCGCGAATGGCTCATTAAATCAGTTATGGTTCCTTAGATCGTACCCACGTTACTTGGATAACTGTGGTAATTCTAGAGCTAATACATGCAAACAGAGTCCCGACCAGAGATGGAAGGGACGCTTTTATTAGATCAAAACCAATCGGATTGGCTTGTCTGGTCCGTTTGCCTTGGTGACTCTGAATAACTTTGGGCTGATCGCACGGTCCTCGTACCGGCGACGCATCTTTCAAATGTCTGCCTTATCAACTGTCGATGGTAGGTTCTGCGCCTACCATGGTTGTAACGGGTAACGGGGAATCAGGGTTCGATTCCGGAGAGGGAGCCTGAGAAACGGCTACCACATCCAAGGAAGGCAGCAGGCGCGCAAATTACCCACTCCCGGCACGGGGAGGTAGTGACGAAAAATAACGATACGGGACTCATCCGAGGCCCCGTAATCGGAATGAGTACACTTTAAATCCTTTAACGAGTATCTATTGGAGGGCAAGTCTGGTGCCAGCAGCCGCGGTAATTCCAGCTCCAATAGCGTATATTAAAGTTGTTGCGGTTAAAAAGCTCGTAGTTGGATTTGTGTCCCACGCTGTTGGTTCACCGCCCGTCGGTGTTTAACTGGCATGTATCGTGGGACGTCCTGCCGGTGGGGCGAGCCGAAGGGGTGCTTTCGCGTCCCGAGGCGGACCCCGTTTAAATCCTACCAGGGTGCTCTTTGTTGAGTGTCTCGGTGGGCCGGCACGTTTACTTTGAACAAATTAGAGTGCTTAAAGCAGGCAAGCCCGCCTGAATACTGTGTGCATGGAATAATGGAATAGGACCTCGGTTCTATTTTGTTGGTTTTCGGAACCCGAGGTAATGATTAATAGGGACAGGCGGGGGCATTCGTATTGCGACGTTAGAGGTGAAATTCTTGGATCGTCGCAAGACGAACAGAAGCGAAAGCATTTGCCAAGTATGTTTTCATTAATCAAGAACGAAAGTTAGAGGTTCGAAGGCGATCAGATACCGCCCTAGTTCTAACCATAAACGATGCCAGCCAGCGATCCGCCGCAGTTCCTCCGATGACTCGGCGGGCAGCCTCCGGGAAACCAAAGCTTTTGGGTTCCGGGGGAAGTATGGTTGCAAAGCTGAAACTTAAAGGAATTGACGGAAGGGCACCACCAGGAGTGGAGCCTGCGGCTTAATTTGACTCAACACGGGAAACCTCACCAGGCCCGGACACCGGAAGGATTGACAGATTGATAGCTCTTTCTTGATTCGGTGGGTGGTGGTGCATGGCCGTTCTTAGTTGGTGGAGCGATTTGTCTGGTTAATTCCGATAACGAACGAGACTCTAGCCTGCTAACTAGTCGCGTGACATCCTTCGTGCTGTCAGCGATTACTTTTCTTCTTAGAGGGACAGGCGGCTTCTAGCCGCACGAGATTGAGCAATAACAGGTCTGTGATGCCCTTAGATGTTCTGGGCCGCACGCGCGCTACACTGAAGGAATCAGCGTGTCTTCCTAGGCCGAAAGGTCGGGGTAACCCGCTGAACCTCCTTCGTGCTAGGGATTGGGGCTTGCAATTGTTCCCCATGAACGAGGAATTCCCAGTAAGCGCGAGTCATAAGCTCGCGTTGATTACGTCCCTGCCCTTTGTACACACCGCCCGTCGCTACTACCAATTGAATGATTTAGTGAGGTCTTCGGACTGGTACGCGGCATCGACTCTGTCGTTGCCGATGCTACCGGAAAGATGACCAAACTTGATCATTTAGAGGAAGTAAAAGTCGTAACAAGGTTTCCGTAGGTGAACCTGCGGAAGGATCATTACCGACTAGACTGCATGTCTTTCGATGTGCGTGTCGTGTCGCGCAACACGCTACCTGTACGGCAGTGGCCGTGCGCCGCGTGCGGAACCACGCGTGCCTCTCAAAACTAGCGGAAGTGTTGTTGTTGTGTGGTACGAGCGCTGAAGCTCTGGAGCGGCTGGCCTGCGGTACCTGGCGCCTGGCGCCGGTTTTGAATGACGTTCGCCCGAGTGCCTGTCCGCTCCGGTGTGGAGCCGTACGACGCCCATCGGCTGTGAGGCCGTTGGACACAAAAAAAATAGTGGAACAGGGGCCGTCAGACGCCTCAGTCCCGCAAATGCTACTGTCTTGAAAGAGACAGTGGGAGACTGAAAAGGAAAAGATCACCCAGGACGGTGGATCACTCGGCTCGTGGGTCGATGAAGAACGCAGCAAATTGCGCGTCGACATGTGAACTGCAGGACACATGAACATCGACGTTTCGAACGCACATTGCGGTCCATGGATTCCGTTCCCGGGCCACGTCTGGCTGAGGGTCGGCTACGTATACTGAAGCGCGCGGCGTTTGTCCCGCTTCGGAGACGTGGGAGTGTCGTGGTCGCCTGTGTGGCCGGCCGCGTCTCCTTAAACGTGCGATGCGCGCCCGTCGCCTGGCGGTTCGCATACCGGTACTTTCTCGGTAGCGTGCACAGCCGGCTGGCGGTGTGGCGTGCGACACCTCGTACAACGACCTCAGAGCAGGCGAGACTACCCGCTGAATTTAAGCATATTACTAAGCGGAGGAAAAGAAACTAACAAGGATTCCCCCAGTAGCGGCGAGCGAACAGGGAAGAGTCCAGCACCGAACCCCGCAGGCTGCCGCCTGTCGTGGCATGTGGTGTTTGGGAGGGTCCACTACCCCGACGCCTCGCGCCGAGCCCAAGTCCAACTTGAATGAGGCCACGGCCCGTAGAGGGTGCCAGGCCCGTAGCGGCCGGTGCGAGCGTCGGCGGGACCTCTCCTTCGAGTCGGGTTGCTTGAGAGTGCAGCTCCAAGTGGGTGGTAAACTCCATCTGAGACTAAATATGACCACGAGACCGATAGCGAACAAGTACCGTGAGGGAAAGTTGAAAAGAACTTTGAAGAGAGAGTTCAAAAGTACGTGAAACCGTTCTGGGGTAAACGTGAGAAGTCCGAAAGGTCGAACGGGTGAGATTCACGCCCATCCGGCCACTGGCCCCCGCCCTCGGCAGATGGGGCCGGCCGCCCGCGCGGAGCAATCCGCGGCGGGGTCGTGTCCGGTTGCCTTTCCACTCGCCGCGGGGTGGGGCCGTTCCGGTGTGCGGTGGGCCGCACTTCTCCCCTAGTAGGACGTCGCGACCCGCTGGGTGCCGGCCTACGGCCCGGGTGCGCAGCCTGTCCTTCCGCGGGCCTCGGTTCGCGTCTGTTGGGCAGAGCCCCGGTGTCCTGGCTGGCTGCTCGGCGGTATATCTGGAGGAGTCGATTCGCCCCTTTGGGCGCTCGGGCTCCCGGCAAGCGCGCGCGGTTCTTCCCGGATGACGGACCTACCTGGCCCGGCCCCGGACCCGCGCCGCTGTTGGCTCGGGATGCTCTCGGGCGGAATAATCGCTCCCGTCAGCGGCGCTTCAGCTTTGGACAATTTCACGACCCGTCTTGAAACACGGACCAAGGAGTCTAACATGTGCGCGAGTCATTGGGCTGTACGAAACCTAAAGGCGTAATGAAAGTGAAGGTCTCGCCTTGCGCGGGCCGAGGGAGGATGGGGCTTCCCCGCCCTTCACGGGGCGGCGGCCTCCGCACTCCCGGGGCGTCTCGTCCTCATTGCGAGGTGAGGCGCACCTAGAGCGTACACGTTGGGACCCGAAAGATGGTGAACTATGCCTGGCCAGGACGAAGTCAGGGGAAACCCTGATGGAGGTCCGTAGCGATTCTGACGTGCAAATCGATCGTCGGAGCTGGGTATAGGGGCGAAAGACTAATCGAACCATCTAGTAGCTGGTTCCCTCCGAAGTTTCCCTCAGGATAGCTGGTGCTCGTACGAGTCTCATCCGGTAAAGCGAATGATTAGAGGCCTTGGGGCCGAAACGACCTCAACCTATTCTCAAACTTTAAATGGGTGAGATCTCCGGCTTGCTTGATATGCTGAAGCCGCGAGCAAACGACTCGGATCGGAGTGCCAAGTGGGCCACTTTTGGTAAGCAGAACTGGCGCTGTGGGATGAACCAAACGCCGAGTTAAGGCGCCCGAATCGACGCTCATGGGAAACCATGAAAGGCGTTGGTTGCTTAAGACAGCAGGACGGTGGCCATGGAAGTCGGAATCCGCTAAGGAGTGTGTAACAACTCACCTGCCGAAGCAACTAGCCCTGAAAATGGATGGCGCTGAAGCGTCGTGCCTATACTCGGCCGTCAGTCTGGCAGTCATGGCCGGTCCTCGCGGCCGGCCGCGAAGCCCTGACGAGTAGGAGGGTCGCGGCGGTGGGCGCAGAAGGGTCTGGGCGTGAGCCTGCCTGGAGCCGCCGTCGGTGCAGATCTTGGTGGTAGTAGCAAATACTCCAGCGAGGCCCTGGAGGGCTGACGCGGAGAAGGGTTTCGTGTGAACAGCCGTTGCACACGAGTCAGTCGATCCTAAGCCCTAGGAGAAATCCGATGTTGATGGGGGCCGTCATAGCATGATGCACTTTGTGCTGGCCCCCGTTGGGCGAAAGGGAATCCGGTTCCTATTCCGGAACCCGGCAGCGGAACCGATATAAGTCGGGCCCCTCTTTTAGAGATGCTCGTCGGGGTAACCCAAAAGGACCCGGAGACGCCGTCGGGAGATCGGGGAAGAGTTTTCTTTTCTGCATGAGCGTTCGAGTTCCCTGGAATCCTCTAGCAGGGAGATAGGGTTTGGAACGCGAAGAGCACCGCAGTTGCGGCGGTGTCCCGATCTTCCCCTCGGACCTTGAAAATCCGGGAGAGGGCCACGTGGAGGTGTCGCGCCGGTTCGTACCCATATCCGCAGCAGGTCTCCAAGGTGAAGAGCCTCTAGTCGATAGAATAATGTAGGTAAGGGAAGTCGGCAAATTGGATCCGTAACTTCGGGATAAGGATTGGCTCTGAGGATCGGGGCGTGTCGGGCTTGGTCGGGAAGTGGGTCAGCGCTAACGTGCCGGGCCTGGGCGAGGTGAGTGCCGTAGGGGTGCCGGTAAGTGCGGGCGTTTAGCGCGGGCGTGGTCTGCTCTCGCCGTTGGTTGGCCTCGTGCTGGCCGGCGGTGCAGGATGCGCGCGCCTGCGCGGCGTTCGCGCCCCGGTGCTTCAACCTGCGTGCAGGATCCGAGCTCGGTCCCGTGCCTTGGCCTCCCACGGATCTTCCTTGCTGCGAGGCCGCGTCCGCCTTAGCGTGCTCCTCCGGGGGCGCGCGGGTGCGCGGATTCTCTTCGGCCGCCATTCAACGATCAACTCAGAACTGGCACGGACTGGGGGAATCCGACTGTCTAATTAAAACAAAGCATTGCGATGGCCCTAGCGGGTGTTGACGCAATGTGATTTCTGCCCAGTGCTCTGAATGTCAACGTGAAGAAATTCAAGCAAGCGCGGGTAAACGGCGGGAGTAACTATGACTCTCTTAAGGAGGTCCCTTCCTTGGGTTGTAGTTACAGGGAGTGTGAAGCGCAACACATGGGCCTAGCCCACTTAGCCTCTCCACTTCTGCGGTCTTCTCCCCTTCACGTGGGCCCGCTGATTTCGCTGAGCAGAAGACCGCACCAGGGGCCTGGGGGGGTTACCAGCCCCCCCTCGCATTATCCCTTTTAGTTGGGGGCAGTCTACATAATAATATAAGTGGTGGTCCTTCCGCTGAAGGCGCCACCCCAGCTTCCCCAGCATCTATCCGGCCAACCGGCCGTGACGCAGATACGGTAACTTGTGTAGCTTCTTACGCCTGCAGTGAGTGCCACCGCAGCTTTACAACCAAGAACGGTCTCGGGGTCCATCGCCGCCGCCAACATCCTGCGGCCGCCAACGCGGAGATCGTCACGGAGAGGCATCGCGCGAGGTGGACGGAAGAAGAGGTCCTATCGCTCGCCAAAGCGGAGGCCGAACTTTTCCTTGAGAGGGACGCACGGTTCTTCTTCGTCAATCAAGAGCTGACGAGGATATTCCCCGACCGAACACTTGAGGCGATCAAGTGCCAGAGGCGGAAGGCTGCCCACAAGCAGCTTGTCCGCCAATTCATGGAGGCGCTTGAAGTCGGTCGGGGGGAAGAGCCGGCGTCCCGCCGGGGAGCGGTGAGGCCGCCGCCAGACGCGGGCGATAGTGCTGCGCCACCCGATGACGCAGATACGGACTTCGCGGCCGACACCACCGGGCCGCCGCTGGAGGGGCCGACTGACGCCGCCGTCTGGGAGCATCTAGCGGGGCTACCCGCTTCCGCTCAGCGCTTCTCGGCACTAGACCGAATTATCGGTCTGGGGCCGGGAGCGCTGCCCGAAGTCATCCTGGGCATGCTTCCGGACGCCCTTGCGTCGGTCGGGTCCAGAGAAGAGAGGTCAGCCACGAGGACACAGAGGCCGCGCCAACCACCTAAGCGGCCTCCTGCTGCTCCGCCGCAGCAAAGGCGCAAACGGCGCCGATGGGAGTACGCCAAGACACAGGGTGCCTTCCGGCGGTCGCGCGCGCGCTGCGTGCGTGGCCTTCTGGATGGCACCCTGCTGCAGCC
>NW_026062235.1:190000-195000 GCF_023897955.1 Schistocerca gregaria | reverse complement strand
CCGTGTGGTGGAAGGTAAACATTATGCGGTACATCAGTACTTTCCTAATAGTTCGGTCGTCTCACGGCACTGCTTAGTAAATGATGCAAGGCCAAATATAGATGATTTATGCGAATGTCCCTATACGTGCTGTAAGACTGGGCACACAACGTGAATCGCACGTCAGCCAGACACTCGAACATGCACCACTCTCGGCCTGCAACGGAGACACACAATACGTAAACATCTGGAATGCGACAATGTCGAGTGCATCCTCTCTGCCACATTGCACCGTCGACACTATGATAACCAGAGCAGTAGGTCCACCTATAAAAGCACAATACCCCACTCCTCCGACAACTACCATTGCTCAGATAAATCAACACCACCAACACACATCCTACACAGAGGGGCACCAAATATCATCCCCCGCCCTCGTGTTATACCACATGAAAAATTGCAGAAGTGAGAGACACACATCCGCCAGCCTCTTGCTACAAGCATCGAACCGACGTGACGTATCTGACGGTGACTCAGGCATCCGTGTACTGCCACCACTATCCACCCCCCCCCCCCCCTCTCTCTCTGCCCCCTTCCCACACAATACCAAATTTAACCAACTTTATCGCTTAACCTAACTGTGGCTGTACCAGTTTATCGCTTAACCTAACTGTGGCTGTACCAGTTTATCGCTTAACCTAACTGTGGCTGTACCAGTTTATCGCTTAACCTAACTGTGGCTGTACCAGTTTATCGCTTAACCTAACTGTGGCTGTACCAGTTTATCGCTTAACCTAACTGTGGCTGTACCAGTTTATCGCTTAACCTAACTGTGGCTGTACCAGTTTATCGCTTAACCTAACTGTGGCTGTACCAGTTTATCGCTTAACCTAACTGTGGCTGTACCAGTTTATCGCTTAACCTAACTGTGGCTGTACCAGTTTATCGCTTAACCTAACTGTGGCTGTACCAGTTTATCGCTTAACCTAACTGTGGCTGTACCAGTTTATCGCTTAACCTAACTGTGGCTGTACCAGATTATCGCTTAACCTAACTGTGGCTGTACCAGATTATCGCTTAACCTAACTGTGGCTGTACCAGATTATCGCTTAACCTAACTGTGGCTGTACCAGATTATCGCTTAACCTAACTGTGGCTGTACCAGATTATCGCTTAACCTAACTCAATTTGTCCCTTAACCTAACTCAATTTGTCCCTTAACCTAACTCAAGTTGTCCCTTAACCAAACTCAATTTGTCCCTTAACCTAACTCAATTTGTCCCTTAACCTAACTCAATTTGTCCCTTAACCTAACTCAAGTTGTCCCTTAACCTAACTCAAGTTGTCCCTTAACCTAACTCAAGTTGTCCCTTAACCTAACTCAAGTTGTCCCTTAACCTAACTCAAGTTGTCCCTTAACCTAACTCAATTTGTCCCTTAACCTAACTCAATTTGTCCCTTAACCTAACTCAATTTGTCCCTTAACCTAACTCAATTTGTCCCTTAACCTAACTCAATTTGTCCCTTAACCTAACTCAAGTTGTCCCTTAACCTAACTCAAGTTGTCCCTTAACCTAACTCAAGTTGTCCCTTAACCTAACTCAAGTTGTCCCTTAACCTAACTCAAGTTGTCCCTTAACCTAACTCAAGTTGTCCCTTAACCTAACTCAATTTGTCCCTTAACCTAACTCAAGTTGTCCCTTAACCTAACTCAATTTGTCCCTTAACCTAACTCAATTTGTCCCTTAACCTAACTCAATTTGTCCCTTAACCTAACTCAATTTGTCCCTTAACCTAACTCAATTTGTCCCTTAACCTAACTCAATTTGTCCCTTAACCTAACTCAAGTTGTCCCTTAACCTAACTCAAGTTGTCCCTTAACCTAACTCAAGTTGTCCCTTAACCTAACTCAAGTTGTCCCTTAACCTAACTCAAGTTGTCCCTTAACCTAACTCAAGTTGTCCCTTAACCTAACTCAATTTGTCCCTTAACCTAACTCAATTTGTCCCTTAACCTAACTCAATTTGTCCCTTAACCTAACTCAATTTGTCCCTTAACCTAACTCAATTTGTCCCTTAACCTAACTCAATTTGTCCCTTAACCTAACTCAAGTTGTCCCTTAACCTAACTCAAGTTGTCCCTTAACCTAACTCAAGTTGTCCCTTAACCTAACTCAAGTTGTCCCTTAACCTAACTCAAGTTGTCCCTTAACCTAACTCAAGTTGTCCCTTAACCTAACTCAATTTGTCCCTTAACCTAACTCAATTTGTCCCTTAACCTAACTCAAGTTGTCCCTTAACCTAACTCAAGTTGTCCCTTAACCTAACTCAATTTGTCCCTTAACCTAACTCAATTTGTCCCTTAACCTAACTCAATTTGTCCCTTAACCTAACTCAATTTGTCCCTTAACCTAACTCAATTTGTCCCTTAACCTAACTCAAGTTGTCCCTTAACCTAACTCAAGTTGTCCCTTAACCTAACTCAAGTTGTCCCTTAACCTAACTCAAGTTGTCCCTTAACCTAACCCACGTTGTCCCTTAACCTAACCCACGTTGTCCCTTAACCTAACCCACGTTGTCCCTTAACCTAACCCACGTTGTCCCTTAACCTAACCCACGTTGTCCCTTAACCTAACCCACGTTGTCCCTTAACCTAACCCACGTTGTCCCTTAACCTAACCCACGTTGTCCCTTAACCTAACCCACGTTGTCCCTTAACCTAACCCACGTTGTCCCTTAACCTAACCCACGTTGTCCCTTAACCTAACCCACGTTGTCCCTTAACCTAACCCACGTTGTCCCTTAACCTAACCCACGTTGTCCCTTAACCTAACCCACGTTGTCCCTTAACCTAACCCACGTTGTCCCTTAACCTAACCCACGTTGTCCCTTTGCCTAACATAGTTCACTGCTCGGAATCTCTGGTGTCGTTGTTATCCTCATGTAGATGTCTTGCGAGTGTTGCTTACTTTCCACATATTCCTGCTATCCACTGTCAATTGTACTGCAATAGGACTATATCGCCGACCCCCCCCCTCCCCCCCCTCTGTCCCCCTCTGTCCCCCTCTTTGTGTCTCTGTCCTCTCAAGCTGGTCGGTCTGGCGTTTGAGTGTTAAATGAGCCTCGCAGCTGTTCAGTTGCATTCAGATGTCGACGCCCTCAGTGTACGTCGTGGTATGGTCTGTGTCCATTGTCCGCTGATGTCGTACGCGTAACCCACACGCTGTACCGATCATCGGTCGTTACGTACAGAGTGAAGTAGTGTGATACGTGTGACCGTACGCTGGCTGTGCCCAACGGTGTCGAATCTCAATTTCCATATGTTGTGCTTGATGCTACTTGTCTCGTCTCCCAATAACAGCTAGGTTGCACTGTGGTACGCCGTAGAGGCGTGTGGGAGGAACGTACGAACGCATTGTATGTCACCCTGGGTCGCTGGGGGTGGTGGTGCGGTGAGTCAGGTCAGGTCAGGTCAGCGTGAGCCGTCTGATGTAGTGACGCGTGTATTCCGACTTTGTCGTATTGCCTCACACAAAGTGCTACCCTGGTGGACCGCGTTCCATATCTGGGACATGCCGCAGATGCCGGTTGACAGTGGATCGCGGAAGGTACATCGCATACGTGCGCGGGCCACCTTCCACGTGTTCTCTTCTGCACATGTCGCAGTGTGTATGTGGTCTGATGTAGCGTGTCGTGACACATGACATCCTGGCATGCAAGAATTGTTGAATTCGCAAATGTAGGTGGACATCTACGTTTACTGCCCAAGATACGCAAATGAACTGGAAATCCGTTGTTGAGCGGTTGTTCACGCTGGAGGTGAATCTGTGATGGCGACGATCGGTACAGCTATTAACCGGTTGTTTCAGCGGTACCCGCCACATCCACACGCGTGACTAGGCCCATGTGGGTATGAAGCGATACGCGGCGGTGGCTTGGTGGGACTGTTCCCGGCCGGTGAAGGGGGGCCGCCCGGCGTGTTGGCCGCGCGCTGCGTGGGCGCACGCGCAACAGGCGGCTGGTGGGGGGCGCCGAGTGGCAGGAGCGCCAGCCGACGGGCCCGGCAGGCGGCGCAGCTACGCTGCGGCGCACCCTGCACGCGGCGCCTGGCGGCCAAAGTTGGTTCAGCCGAGCCCGGTGCGAAGCGCGGTGGACATCTGCAGTGTGCTGGTCTGATTGAGGACTGTGTGCGTTGAGGATGCGCCGCCGCCTGGCACTCGGCGCCGCGACGCCGTCTGCTGCTCGGTCGCCCCAGCGGTTCTCGCAGGTGGTTTGTATCGCAGTTGTGCGGACGTGTTGGCGCGTGCGCTGTGCTGGGAGAGTTCGCTTCTGCACCCAAGTGGGGCTTTGCCCTTGTGTGGCGCTGGCGTTGGAGCTGCCGGTCACCATAGGTGGCGCGTGTTGTCTCCCGCCGGCAATGCCACGACAGCACGCTCCCGGGCCTCTGTCGGCAGCGGCAAGCTCAGTTGGGAGCAAGGGTGTTCGCACTAAAACCGTCTACTCGCCTAACTCCGGGCGATTGCGCCTCTCTCGAAACCGACCAAGTACCTAGGACGGCGCTGCGCGCCGCCGGGACCTGAGAGGGTTTCGAGGTGTATCGTGCAGGGGAGCTCGGCCTCCTCCTGTTTGCAGAATAATTGAGCGGACGCTTGCGTGTTCGCGCGGGCCCCCGGGACACACTCCCGGGCGGCCGGCTGCTCAGCTCTAGTTGACGCAGCTCCCTGGTTGATCCTGCCAGTAGTCATATGCTTGTCTCAAAGATTAAGCCATGCATGTCTCAGTACAAGCCGCATTAAGGTGAAACCGCGAATGGCTCATTAAATCAGTTATGGTTCCTTAGATCGTACCCACGTTACTTGGATAACTGTGGTAATTCTAGAGCTAATACATGCAAACAGAGTCCCGACCAGAGATGGAAGGGACGCTTTTATTAGATCAAAACCAATCGGATTGGCTTGTCTGGTCCGTTTGCCTTGGTGACTCTGAATAACTTTGGGCTGATCGCACGGTCCTCGTACCGGC
>NW_026062235.1:175000-182500 GCF_023897955.1 Schistocerca gregaria | reverse complement strand
GCTGGCCGGCAGGCCGCGAGACGTGACGCCCGGCGGCAAAGAGTGCTCCTCTGAGGATATAGATGTTCCGTTCCGCCGCACAATGGTGACGGTGACCGCTGCCTGCGGTGGCAACGCTGGGCACAGTCGATACTCGCCGTGTGGTGGAAGGTAAACATTATGCGGTACATCAGTACTTTCCTAATAGTTCGGTCGTCTCACGGCACTGCTTAGTAAATGATGCAAGGCCAAATATAGATGATTTATGCGAATGTCCCTATACGTGCTGTAAGACTGGGCACACAACGTGAATCGCACGTCAGCCAGACACTCGAACATGCACCACTCTCGGCCTGCAACGGAGACACACAATACGTAAACATCTGGAATGCGACAATGTCGAGTGCATCCTCTCTGCCACATTGCACCGTCGACACTATGATAACCAGAGCAGTAGGTCCACCTATAAAAGCACAATACCCCACTCCTCCGACAACTACCATTGCTCAGATAAATCAACACCACCAACACACATCCTACACAGAGGGGCACCAAATATCATCCCCCGCCCTCGTGTTATACCACATGAAAAATTGCAGAAGTGAGAGACACACATCCGCCAGCCTCTTGCTACAAGCATCGAACCGACGTGACGTATCTGACGGTGACTCAGGCATCCGTGTACTGCCACCACTATCCACCCCCCCCCCCTCTCTCTCTGCCCCCTTCCCACACAATACCAAATTTAACCAACTTTATCGCTTAACCTAACTGTGGCTGTACCAGTTTATCGCTTAACCTAACTGTGGCTGTACCAGTTTATCGCTTAACCTAACTGTGGCTGTACCAGTTTATCGCTTAACCTAACTGTGGCTGTACCAGTTTATCGCTTAACCTAACTGTGGCTGTACCAGTTTATCGCTTAACCTAACTGTGGCTGTACCAGTTTATCGCTTAACCTAACTGTGGCTGTACCAGTTTATCGCTTAACCTAACTGTGGCTGTACCAGTTTATCGCTTAACCTAACTGTGGCTGTACCAGTTTATCGCTTAACCTAACTGTGGCTGTACCAGTTTATCGCTTAACCTAACTGTGGCTGTACCAGTTTATCGCTTAACCTAACTGTGGCTGTACCAGATTATCGCTTAACCTAACTGTGGCTGTACCAGATTATCGCTTAACCTAACTGTGGCTGTACCAGATTATCGCTTAACCTAACTGTGGCTGTACCAGATTATCGCTTAACCTAACTGTGGCTGTACCAGATTATCGCTTAACCTAACTGTGGCTGTACCAGATTATCGCTTAACCTAACTCAATTTGTCCCTTAACCTAACTCAATTTGTCCCTTAACCTAACTCAAGTTGTCCCTTAACCTAACTCAATTTGTCCCTTAACCTAACTCAATTTGTCCCTTAACCTAACTCAATTTGTCCCTTAACCTAACTCAAGTTGTCCCTTAACCTAACTCAAGTTGTCCCTTAACCTAACTCAAGTTGTCCCTTAACCTAACTCAAGTTGTCCCTTAACCTAACTCAAGTTGTCCCTTAACCTAACTCAATTTGTCCCTTAACCTAACTCAATTTGTCCCTTAACCTAACTCAATTTGTCCCTTAACCTAACTCAATTTGTCCCTTAACCTAACTCAAGTTGTCCCTTAACCTAACTCAAGTTGTCCCTTAACCTAACTCAAGTTGTCCCTTAACCTAACTCAAGTTGTCCCTTAACCTAACTCAAGTTGTCTCTTAACCTAACTCAAGTTGTCCCTTAACCTAACTCAATTTGTCCCTTAACCTAACTCAAGTTGTCCCTTAACCTAACTCAATTTGTCCCTTAACCTAACTCAATTTGTCCCTTAACCTAACTCAATTTGTCCCTTAACCTAACTCAATTTGTCCCTTAACCTAACTCAATTTGTCCCTTAACCTAACTCAAGTTGTCCCTTAACCTAACTCAAGTTGTCCCTTAACCTAACTCAAGTTGTCCCTTAACCTAACTCAAGTTGTCCCTTAACCTAACTCAAGTTGTCCCTTAACCTAACTCAAGTTGTCCCTTAACCTAACTCAATTTGTCCCTTAACCTAACTCAATTTGTCCCTTAACCTAACTCAATTTGTCCCTTAACCTAACTCAATTTGTCCCTTAACCTAACTCAATTTGTCCCTTAACCTAACTCAATTTGTCCCTTAACCTAACTCAAGTTGTCCCTTAACCTAACTCAAGTTGTCCCTTAACCTAACTCAAGTTGTCCCTTAACCTAACTCAAGTTGTCCCTTAACCTAACTCAAGTTGTCCCTTAACCTAACTCAAGTTGTCCCTTAACCTAACTCAATTTGTCCCTTAACCTAACTCAAGTTGTCCCTTAACCTAACTCAAGTTGTCCCTTAACCTAACTCAATTTGTCCCTTAACCTAACTCAATTTGTCCCTTAACCTAACTCAATTTGTCCCTTAACCTAACTCAATTTGTCCCTTAACCTAACTCAATTTGTCCCTTAACCTAACTCAAGTTGTCCCTTAACCTAACTCAAGTTGTCCCTTAACCTAACTCAAGTTGTCCCTTAACCTAACCCACGTTGTCCCTTAACCTAACCCACGTTGTCCCTTAACCTAACCCACGTTGTCCCTTAACCTAACCCACGTTGTCCCTTAACCTAACCCACGTTGTCCCTTAACCTAACCCACGTTGTCCCTTAACCTAACCCACGTTGTCCCTTAACCTAACCCACGTTGTCCCTTAACCTAACCCACGTTGTCCCTTAACCTAACCCACGTTGTCCCTTAACCTAACCCACGTTGTCCCTTAACCTAACCCACGTTGTCCCTTAACCTAACCCACGTTGTCCCTTAACCTAACCCACGTTGTCCCTTAACCTAACCCACGTTGTCCCTTAACCTAACCCACGTTGTCCCTTAACCTAACCCACGTTGTCCCTTAACCTAACCCACGTTGTCCCTTAACCTAACCCACGTTGTCCCTTTGCCTAACATAGTTCACTGCTCGGAATCTCTGGTGTCGTTGTTATCCTCATGTAGATGTCTTGCGAGTGTTGCTTACTTTCCACATATTCCTGCTATCCACTGTCAATTGTACTGCAATAGGACTATATCGCCGACCCCCCCCCTCCCCCCCCTCTGTCCCCCTCTGTCCCCCTCTTTGTGTCTCTGTCCTCTCAAGCTGGTCGGTCTGGCGTTTGAGTGTTAAATGAGCCTCGCAGCTGTTCAGTTGCATTCAGATGTCGACGCCCTCAGTGTACGTCGTGGTATGGTCTGTGTCCATTGTCCGCTGATGTCGTACGCGTAACCCACACGCTGTACCGATCATCGGTCGTTACGTACAGAGTGAAGTAGTGTGATACGTGTGACCGTACGCTGGCTGTGCCCAACGGTGTCGAATCTCAATTTCCATATGTTGTGCTTGATGCTACTTGTCTCGTCTCCCAATAACAGCTAGGTTGCACTGTGGTACGCCGTAGAGGCGTGTGGGAGGAACGTACGAACGCATTGTATGTCACCCTGGGTCGCTGGGGGTGGTGGTGCGGTGAGTCAGGTCAGGTCAGGTCAGCGTGAGCCGTCTGATGTAGTGACGCGTGTATTCCGACTTTGTCGTATTGCCTCACACAAAGTGCTACCCTGGTGGACCGCGTTCCATATCTGGGACATGCCGCAGATGCCGGTTGACAGTGGATCGCGGAAGGTACATCGCATACGTGCGCGGGCCACCTTCCACGTGTTCTCTTCTGCACATGTCGCAGTGTGTATGTGGTCTGATGTAGCGTGTCGTGACACATGACATCCTGGCATGCAAGAATTGTTGAATTCGCAAATGTAGGTGGACATCTACGTTTACTGCCCAAGATACGCAAATGAACTGGAAATCCGTTGTTGAGCGGTTGTTCACGCTGGAGGTGAATCTGTGATGGCGACGATCGGTACAGCTATTAACCGGTTGTTTCAGCGGTACCCGCCACATCCACACGCGTGACTAGGCCCATGTGGGTATGAAGCGATACGCGGCGGTGGCTTGGTGGGACTGTTCCCGGCCGGTGAAGGGGGGCCGCCCGGCGTGTTGGCCGCGCGCTGCGTGGGCGCACGCGCAACAGGCGGCTGGTGGGGGGCGCCGAGTGGCAGGAGCGCCAGCCGACGGGCCCGGCAGGCGGCGCAGCTACGCTGCGGCGCACCCTGCACGCGGCGCCTGGCGGCCAAAGTTGGTTCAGCCGAGCCCGGTGCGAAGCGCGGTGGACATCTGCAGTGTGCTGGTCTGATTGAGGACTGTGTGCGTTGAGGATGCGCCGCCGCCTGGCACTCGGCGCCGCGACGCCGTCTGCTGCTCGGTCGCCCCAGCGGTTCTCGCAGGTGGTTTGTATCGCAGTTGTGCGGACGTGTTGGCGCGTGCGCTGTGCTGGGAGAGTTCGCTTCTGCACCCAAGTGGGGCTTTGCTCTTGTGTGGCGCTGGCGTTGGAGCTGCCGGTCACCATAGGTGGCGCGTGTTGTCTCCCGCCGGCAATGCCACGACAGCACGCTCCCGGGCCTCTGTCGGCAGCGGCAAGCTCAGTTGGGAGCAAGGGTGTTCGCACTAAAACCGTCTACTCGCCTAACTCCGGGCGATTGCGCCTCTCTCGAAACCGACCAAGTACCTAGGACGGCGCTGCGCGCCGCCGGGACCTGAGAGGGTTTCGAGGTGTATCGTGCAGGGGAGCTCGGCCTCCTCCTGTTTGCAGAATAATTGAGCGGACGCTTGCGTGTTCGCGCGGGCCCCCGGGACACACTCCCGGGCGGCCGGCTGCTCAGCTCTAGTTGACGCAGCTCCCTGGTTGATCCTGCCAGTAGTCATATGCTTGTCTCAAAGATTAAGCCATGCATGTCTCAGTACAAGCCGCATTAAGGTGAAACCGCGAATGGCTCATTAAATCAGTTATGGTTCCTTAGATCGTACCCACGTTACTTGGATAACTGTGGTAATTCTAGAGCTAATACATGCAAACAGAGTCCCGACCAGAGATGGAAGGGACGCTTTTATTAGATCAAAACCAATCGGATTGGCTTGTCTGGTCCGTTTGCCTTGGTGACTCTGAATAACTTTGGGCTGATCGCACGGTCCTCGTACCGGCGACGCATCTTTCAAATGTCTGCCTTATCAACTGTCGATGGTAGGTTCTGCGCCTACCATGGTTGTAACGGGTAACGGGGAATCAGGGTTCGATTCCGGAGAGGGAGCCTGAGAAACGGCTACCACATCCAAGGAAGGCAGCAGGCGCGCAAATTACCCACTCCCGGCACGGGGAGGTAGTGACGAAAAATAACGATACGGGACTCATCCGAGGCCCCGTAATCGGAATGAGTACACTTTAAATCCTTTAACGAGTATCTATTGGAGGGCAAGTCTGGTGCCAGCAGCCGCGGTAATTCCAGCTCCAATAGCGTATATTAAAGTTGTTGCGGTTAAAAAGCTCGTAGTTGGATTTGTGTCCCACGCTGTTGGTTCACCGCCCGTCGGTGTTTAACTGGCATGTATCGTGGGACGTCCTGCCGGTGGGGCGAGCCGAAGGGGTGCTTTCGCGTCCCGAGGCGGACCCCGTTTAAATCCTACCAGGGTGCTCTTTGTTGAGTGTCTCGGTGGGCCGGCACGTTTACTTTGAACAAATTAGAGTGCTTAAAGCAGGCAAGCCCGCCTGAATACTGTGTGCATGGAATAATGGAATAGGACCTCGGTTCTATTTTGTTGGTTTTCGGAACCCGAGGTAATGATTAATAGGGACAGGCGGGGGCATTCGTATTGCGACGTTAGAGGTGAAATTCTTGGATCGTCGCAAGACGAACAGAAGCGAAAGCATTTGCCAAGTATGTTTTCATTAATCAAGAACGAAAGTTAGAGGTTCGAAGGCGATCAGATACCGCCCTAGTTCTAACCATAAACGATGCCAGCCAGCGATCCGCCGCAGTTCCTCCGATGACTCGGCGGGCAGCCTCCGGGAAACCAAAGCTTTTGGGTTCCGGGGGAAGTATGGTTGCAAAGCTGAAACTTAAAGGAATTGACGGAAGGGCACCACCAGGAGTGGAGCCTGCGGCTTAATTTGACTCAACACGGGAAACCTCACCAGGCCCGGACACCGGAAGGATTGACAGATTGATAGCTCTTTCTTGATTCGGTGGGTGGTGGTGCATGGCCGTTCTTAGTTGGTGGAGCGATTTGTCTGGTTAATTCCGATAACGAACGAGACTCTAGCCTGCTAACTAGTCGCGTGACATCCTTCGTGCTGTCAGCGATTACTTTTCTTCTTAGAGGGACAGGCGGCTTCTAGCCGCACGAGATTGAGCAATAACAGGTCTGTGATGCCCTTAGATGTTCTGGGCCGCACGCGCGCTACGCTGAAGGAATCAGCGTGTCTTCCTAGGCCGAAAGGTCGGGGTAACCCGCTGAACCTCCTTCGTGCTAGGGATTGGGGCTTGCAATTGTTCCCCATGAACGAGGAATTCCCAGTAAGCGCGAGTCATAAGCTCGCGTTGATTACGTCCCTGCCCTTTGTACACACCGCCCGTCGCTACTACCGATTGAATGATTTAGTGAGGTCTTCGGACTGGTACGCGGCATCGACTCTGTCGTTGCCGATGCTACCGGAAAGATGACCAAACTTGATCATTTAGAGGAAGTAAAAGTCGTAACAAGGTTTCCGTAGGTGAACCTGCGGAAGGATCATTACCGACTAGACTGCATGTCTTTCGATGTGCGTGTCGTGTCGCGCAACACGCTACCTGTACGGCAGTGGCCGTGCGCCGCGTGCGGAACCACGCGTGCCTCTCAAAACTAGCGGAAGTGTTGTTGTTGTGTGGTACGAGCGCTGAAGCTCTGGAGCGGCTGGCCTGCGGTACCTGGCGCCTGGCGCCGGTTTTGAATGACGTTCGCCCGAGTGCCTGTCCGCTCCGGTGTGGAGCCGTACGACGCCCATCGGCTGTGAGGCCGTTGGACACAAAAAAAATAGTGGAACAGGGGCCGTCAGACGCCTCAGTCCCGCAAATGCTACTGTCTTGAAAGAGACAGTGGGAGACTGAAAAGGAAAAGATCACCCAGGACGGTGGATCACTCGGCTCGTGGGTCGATGAAGAACGCAGCAAATTGCGCGTCGACATGTGAACTGCAGGACACATGAACATCGACGTTTCGAACGCACATTGCGGTCCATGGATTCCGTTCCCGGGCCACGTCTGGCTGAGGGTCGGCTACGTATACTGAAGCGCGCGGCGTTTGTCCCGCTTCGGAGACGTGGGAGTGTCGTGGTCGCCTGTGTGGCCGGCCGCGTCTCCTTAAACGTGCGATGCGCGCCCGTCGCCTGGCGGTTCGCATACCGGTACTTTCTCGGTAGCGTGCACAGCCGGCTGGCGGTGTGGCGTGCGACACCTCGTACAACGACCTCAGAGCAGGCGAGACTACCCGCTGAATTTAAGCATATTACTAAGCGGAGGAAAAGAAACTAACAAGGATTCCCCCAGTAGCGGCGAGCGAACAGGGAAGAGTCCAGCACCG
>NW_026062235.1:162500-170000 GCF_023897955.1 Schistocerca gregaria | reverse complement strand
ACCCCTATATCTTGCGCCTCATGAAGAGTTATATCAAGTATGCCAAATTCCCGCTGTCCCTATACATGCAGTAAGTTCGTCGTGGGCGCTGGCCGGCAGGCCGCGAGACGTGACGCCCGGCGGCAAAGAGTGCTCCTCTGAGGATATAGATGTTCCGTTCCGCCGCACAATGGTGACGGTGACCGCTGCCTGCGGTGGCAACGCTGGGCACAGTCGATACTCGCCGTGTGGTGGAAGGTAAACATTATGCGGTACATCAGTACTTTCCTAATAGTTCGGTCGTCTCACGGCACTGCTTAGTAAATGATGCAAGGCCAAATATAGATGATTTATGCGAATGTCCCTATACGTGCTGTAAGACTGGGCACACAACGTGAATCGCACGTCAGCCAGACACTCGAACATGCACCACTCTCGGCCTGCAACGGAGACACACAATACGTAAACATCTGGAATGCGACAATGTCGAGTGCATCCTCTCTGCCACATTGCACCGTCGACACTATGATAACCAGAGCAGTAGGTCCACCTATAAAAGCACAATACCCCACTCCTCCGACAACTACCATTGCTCAGATAAATCAACACCACCAACACACATCCTACACAGAGGGGCACCAAATATCATCCCCCGCCCTCGTGTTATACCACATGAAAAATTGCAGAAGTGAGAGACACACATCCGCCAGCCTCTTGCTACAAGCATCGAACCGACGTGACGTATCTGACGGTGACTCAGGCATCCGTGTACTGCCACCACTATCCACCCCCCCCCCCCCCCCTCTCTCTCTGCCCCCTTCCCACACAATACCAAATTTAACCAACTTTATCGCTTAACCTAACTGTGGCTGTACCAGTTTATCGCTTAACCTAACTGTGGCTGTACCAGTTTATCGCTTAACCTAACTGTGGCTGTACCAGTTTATCGCTTAACCTAACTGTGGCTGTACCAGTTTATCGCTTAACCTAACTGTGGCTGTACCAGTTTATCGCTTAACCTAACTGTGGCTGTACCAGTTTATCGCTTAACCTAACTGTGGCTGTACCAGTTTATCGCTTAACCTAACTGTGGCTGTACCAGTTTATCGCTTAACCTAACTGTGGCTGTACCAGTTTATCGCTTAACCTAACTGTGGCTGTACCAGTTTATCGCTTAACCTAACTGTGGCTGTACCAGTTTATCGCTTAACCTAACTGTGGCTGTACCAGATTATCGCTTAACCTAACTGTGGCTGTACCAGATTATCGCTTAACCTAACTGTGGCTGTACCAGATTATCGCTTAACCTAACTGTGGCTGTACCAGATTATCGCTTAACCTAACTGTGGCTGTACCAGATTATCGCTTAACCTAACTGTGGCTGTACCAGATTATCGCTTAACCTAACTCAATTTGTCCCTTAACCTAACTCAATTTGTCCCTTAACCTAACTCAAGTTGTCCCTTAACCTAACTCAATTTGTCCCTTAACCTAACTCAATTTGTCCCTTAACCTAACTCAATTTGTCCCTTAACCTAACTCAAGTTGTCCCTTAACCTAACTCAAGTTGTCCCTTAACCTAACTCAAGTTGTCCCTTAACCTAACTCAAGTTGTCCCTTAACCTAACTCAATTTGTCCCTTAACCTAACTCAATTTGTCCCTTAACCTAACTCAATTTGTCCCTTAACCTAACTCAATTTGTCCCTTAACCTAACTCAAGTTGTCCCTTAACCTAACTCAAGTTGTCCCTTAACCTAACTCAAGTTGTCCCTTAACCTAACTCAAGTTGTCCCTTAACCTAACTCAAGTTGTCCCTTAACCTAACTCAAGTTGTCCCTTAACCTAACTCAAGTTGTCCCTTAACCTAACTCAATTTGTCCCTTAACCTAACTCAAGTTGTCCCTTAACCTAACTCAATTTGTCCCTTAACCTAACTCAATTTGTCCCTTAACCTAACTCAATTTGTCCCTTAACCTAACTCAATTTGTCCCTTAACCTAACTCAATTTGTCCCTTAACCTAACTCAATTTGTCCCTTAACCTAACTCAAGTTGTCCCTTAACCTAACTCAAGTTGTCCCTTAACCTAACTCAAGTTGTCCCTTAACCTAACTCAAGTTGTCCCTTAACCTAACTCAAGTTGTCCCTTAACCTAACTCAAGTTGTCCCTTAACCTAACTCAATTTGTCCCTTAACCTAACTCAATTTGTCCCTTAACCTAACTCAATTTGTCCCTTAACCTAACTCAATTTGTCCCTTAACCTAACTCAATTTGTCCCTTAACCTAACTCAATTTGTCCCTTAACCTAACTCAAGTTGTCCCTTAACCTAACTCAAGTTGTCCCTTAACCTAACTCAAGTTGTCCCTTAACCTAACTCAAGTTGTCCCTTAACCTAACTCAAGTTGTCCCTTAACCTAACTCAAGTTGTCCCTTAACCTAACTCAATTTGTCCCTTAACCTAACTCAAGTTGTCCCTTAACCTAACTCAAGTTGTCCCTTAACCTAACTCAAGTTGTCCCTTAACCTAACTCAATTTGTCCCTTAACCTAACTCAATTTGTCCCTTAACCTAACTCAATTTGTCCCTTAACCTAACTCAATTTGTCCCTTAACCTAACTCAAGTTGTCCCTTAACCTAACTCAAGTTGTCCCTTAACCTAACTCAAGTTGTCCCTTAACCTAACTCAAGTTGTCCCTTAACCTAACCCACGTTGTCCCTTAACCTAACCCACGTTGTCCCTTAACCTAACCCACGTTGTCCCTTAACCTAACCCACGTTGTCCCTTAACCTAACCCACGTTGTCCCTTAACCTAACCCACGTTGTCCCTTAACCTAACCCACGTTGTCCCTTAACCTAACCCACGTTGTCCCTTAACCTAACCCACGTTGTCCCTTAACCTAACCCACGTTGTCCCTTAACCTAACCCACGTTGTCCCTTAACCTAACCCACGTTGTCCCTTAACCTAACCCACGTTGTCCCTTAACCTAACCCACGTTGTCCCTTAACCTAACCCACGTTGTCCCTTAACCTAACCCACGTTGTCCCTTAACCTAACCCACGTTGTCCCTTAACCTAACCCACGTTGTCCCTTTGCCTAACATAGTTCACTGCTCGGAATCTCTGGTGTCGTTGTTATCCTCATGTAGATGTCTTGCGAGTGTTGCTTACTTTCCACATATTCCTGCTATCCACTGTCAATTGTACTGCAATAGGACTATATCGCCGACCCCCCCCTCCCCCCCCTCTGTCCCCCTCTGTCCCCCTCTTTGTGTCTCTGTCCTCTCAAGCTGGTCGGTCTGGCGTTTGAGTGTTAAATGAGCCTCGCAGCTGTTCAGTTGCATTCAGATGTCGACGCCCTCAGTGTACGTCGTGGTATGGTCTGTGTCCATTGTCCGCTGATGTCGTACGCGTAACCCACACGCTGTACCGATCATCGGTCGTTACGTACAGAGTGAAGTAGTGTGATACGTGTGACCGTACGCTGGCTGTGCCCAACGGTGTCGAATCTCAATTTCCATATGTTGTGCTTGATGCTACTTGTCTCGTCTCCCAATAACAGCTAGGTTGCACTGTGGTACGCCGTAGAGGCGTGTGGGAGGAACGTACGAACGCATTGTATGTCACCCTGGGTCGCTGGGGGTGGTGGTGCGGTGAGTCAGGTCAGGTCAGGTCAGCGTGAGCCGTCTGATGTAGTGACGCGTGTATTCCGACTTTGTCGTATTGCCTCACACAAAGTGCTACCCTGGTGGACCGCGTTCCATATCTGGGACATGCCGCAGATGCCGGTTGACAGTGGATCGCGGAAGGTACATCGCATACGTGCGCGGGCCACCTTCCACGTGTTCTCTTCTGCACATGTCGCAGTGTGTATGTGGTCTGATGTAGCGTGTCGTGACACATGACATCCTGGCATGCAAGAATTGTTGAATTCGCAAATGTAGGTGGACATCTACGTTTACTGCCCAAGATACGCAAATGAACTGGAAATCCGTTGTTGAGCGGTTGTTCACGCTGGAGGTGAATCTGTGATGGCGACGATCGGTACAGCTATTAACCGGTTGTTTCAGCGGTACCCGCCACATCCACACGCGTGACTAGGCCCATGTGGGTTATGAAGCGATACGCGGCGGTGGCTTGGTGGGACTGTTCCCGGCCGGTGAAGGGGGGCCGCCCGGCGTGTTGGCCGCGCGCTGCGTGGGCGCACGCGCAACAGGCGGCTGGTGGGGGGCGCCGAGTGGCAGGAGCGCCAGCCGACGGGCCCGGCAGGCGGCGCAGCTACGCTGCGGCGCACCCTGCACGCGGCGCCTGGCGGCCAAAGTTGGTTCAGCCGAGCCCGGTGCGAAGCGCGGTGGACATCTGCAGTGTGCTGGTCTGATTGAGGACTGTGTGCGTTGAGGATGCGCCGCCGCCTGGCACTCGGCGCCGCGACGCCGTCTGCTGCTCGGTCGCCCCAGCGGTTCTCGCAGGTGGTTTGTATCGCAGTTGTGCGGACGTGTTGGCGCGTGCGCTGTGCTGGGAGAGTTCGCTTCTGCACCCAAGTGGGGCTTTGCCCTTGTGTGGCGCTGGCGTTGGAGCTGCCGGTCACCATAGGTGGCGCGTGTTGTCTCCCGCCGGCAATGCCACGACAGCACGCTCCCGGGCCTCTGTCGGCAGCGGCAAGCTCAGTTGGGAGCAAGGGTGTTCGCACTAAAACCGTCTACTCGCCTAACTCCGGGCGATTGCGCCTCTCTCGAAACCGACCAAGTACCTAGGACGGCGCTGCGCGCCGCCGGGACCTGAGAGGGTTTCGAGGTGTATCGTGCAGGGGAGCTCGGCCTCCTCCTGTTTGCAGAATAATTGAGCGGACGCTTGCGTGTTCGCGCGGGCCCCCGGGACACACTCCCGGGCGGCCGGCTGCTCAGCTCTAGTTGACGCAGCTCCCTGGTTGATCCTGCCAGTAGTCATATGCTTGTCTCAAAGATTAAGCCATGCATGTCTCAGTACAAGCCGCATTAAGGTGAAACCGCGAATGGCTCATTAAATCAGTTATGGTTCCTTAGATCGTACCCACGTTACTTGGATAACTGTGGTAATTCTAGAGCTAATACATGCAAACAGAGTCCCGACCAGAGATGGAAGGGACGCTTTTATTAGATCAAAACCAATCGGATTGGCTTGTCTGGTCCGTTTGCCTTGGTGACTCTGAATAACTTTGGGCTGATCGCACGGTCCTCGTACCGGCGACGCATCTTTCAAATGTCTGCCTTATCAACTGTCGATGGTAGGTTCTGCGCCTACCATGGTTGTAACGGGTAACGGGGAATCAGGGTTCGATTCCGGAGAGGGAGCCTGAGAAACGGCTACCACATCCAAGGAAGGCAGCAGGCGCGCAAATTACCCACTCCCGGCACGGGGAGGTAGTGACGAAAAATAACGATACGGGACTCATCCGAGGCCCCGTAATCGGAATGAGTACACTTTAAATCCTTTAACGAGTATCTATTGGAGGGCAAGTCTGGTGCCAGCAGCCGCGGTAATTCCAGCTCCAATAGCGTATATTAAAGTTGTTGCGGTTAAAAAGCTCGTAGTTGGATTTGTGTCCCACGCTGTTGGTTCACCGCCCGTCGGTGTTTAACTGGCATGTATCGTGGGACGTCCTGCCGGTGGGGCGAGCCGAAGGGGTGCTTTCGCGTCCCGAGGCGGACCCCGTTTAAATCCTACCAGGGTGCTCTTTGTTGAGTGTCTCGGTGGGCCGGCACGTTTACTTTGAACAAATTAGAGTGCTTAAAGCAGGCAAGCCCGCCTGAATACTGTGTGCATGGAATAATGGAATAGGACCTCGGTTCTATTTTGTTGGTTTTCGGAACCCGAGGTAATGATTAATAGGGACAGGCGGGGGCATTCGTATTGCGACGTTAGAGGTGAAATTCTTGGATCGTCGCAAGACGAACAGAAGCGAAAGCATTTGCCAAGTATGTTTTCATTAATCAAGAACGAAAGTTAGAGGTTCGAAGGCGATCAGATACCGCCCTAGTTCTAACCATAAACGATGCCAGCCAGCGATCCGCCGCAGTTCCTCCGATGACTCGGCGGGCAGCCTCCGGGAAACCAAAGCTTTTGGGTTCCGGGGGAAGTATGGTTGCAAAGCTGAAACTTAAAGGAATTGACGGAAGGGCACCACCAGGAGTGGAGCCTGCGGCTTAATTTGACTCAACACGGGAAACCTCACCAGGCCCGGACACCGGAAGGATTGACAGATTGATAGCTCTTTCTTGATTCGGTGGGTGGTGGTGCATGGCCGTTCTTAGTTGGTGGAGCGATTTGTCTGGTTAATTCCGATAACGAACGAGACTCTAGCCTGCTAACTAGTCGCGTGACATCCTTCGTGCTGTCAGCGATTACTTTTCTTCTTAGAGGGACAGGCGGCTTCTAGCCGCACGAGATTGAGCAATAACAGGTCTGTGATGCCCTTAGATGTTCTGGGCCGCACGCGCGCTACACTGAAGGAATCAGCGTGTCTTCCTAGGCCGAAAGGTCGGGGTAACCCGCTGAACCTCCTTCGTGCTAGGGATTGGGGCTTGCAATTGTTCCCCATGAACGAGGAATTCCCAGTAAGCGCGAGTCATAAGCTCGCGTTGATTACGTCCCTGCCCTTTGTACACACCGCCCGTCGCTACTACCGATTGAATGATTTAGTGAGGTCTTCGGACTGGTACGCGGCATCGACTCTGTCGTTGCCGATGCTACCGGAAAGATGACCAAACTTGATCATTTAGAGGAAGTAAAAGTCGTAACAAGGTTTCCGTAGGTGAACCTGCGGAAGGATCATTACCGACTAGACTGCATGTCTTTCGATGTGCGTGTCGTGTCGCGCAACACGCTACCTGTACGGCAGTGGCCGTGCGCCGCGTGCGGAACCACGCGTGCCTCTCAAAACTAGCGGAAGTGTTGTTGTTGTGTGGTACGAGCGCTGAAGCTCTGGAGCGGCTGGCCTGCGGTACCTGGCGCCTGGCGCCGGTTTTGAATGACGTTCGCCCGAGTGCCTGTCCGCTCCGGTGTGGAGCCGTACGACGCCCATCGGCTGTGAGGCCGTTGGACACAAAAAAAAAAAGTGGAACAGGGGCCGTCAGACGCCTCAGTCCCGCAAATGCTACTGTCTTGAAAGAGACAGTGGGAGACTGAAAAGGAAAAGATCACCCAGGACGGTGGATCACTCGGCTCGTGGGTCGATGAAGAACGCAGCAAATTGCGCGTCGACATGTGAACTGCAGGACACATGAACATCGACGTTTCGAACGCACATTGCGGTCCATGGATTCCGTTCCCGGGCCACGTCTGGCTGAGGGTCGGCTACGTATACTGAAGCGCGCGGCGTTTGTCCCGCTTCGGAGACGTGGGAGTGTCGTGGTCGCCTGTGTGGCCGGCCGCGTCTCCTTAAACGTGCGATGCGCGCCCGTCGCCTGGCGGTTCGCATACCGGTACTTTCTCGGTAGCGTGCACAGCCGGCTGGCGGTGTGGCGTGCGACACCTCGTACAACG
>NW_026062235.1:150000-157500 GCF_023897955.1 Schistocerca gregaria | reverse complement strand
CAACCCGGGTGCGTACGCCGCACCAAGTGCTCCACCCGCGACCGTACGTGCCCCGCCGAAATCGCAACTCCGGCGGATGAACGGCGGACTTTTCTCGCAGTCGTAAGTTGCAATCCACCCCTATATCTTGCGCCTCATGAAGAGTTATATCAAGTATGCCAAATTCCCGCTGTCCCTATACATGCAGTAAGTTCGTCGTGGGCGCTGGCCGGCAGGCCGCGAGACGTGACGCCCGGCGGCAAAGAGTGCTCCTCTGAGGATATAGATGTTCCGTTCCGCCGCACAATGGTGACGGTGACCGCTGCCTGCGGTGGCAACGCTGGGCACAGTCGATACTCGCCGTGTGGTGGAAGGTAAACATTATGCGGTACATCAGTACTTTCCTAATAGTTCGGTCGTCTCACGGCACTGCTTAGTAAATGATGCAAGGCCAAATATAGATGATTTATGCGAATGTCCCTATACGTGCTGTAAGACTGGGCACACAACGTGAATCGCACGTCAGCCAGACACTCGAACATGCACCACTCTCGGCCTGCAACGGAGACACACAATACGTAAACATCTGGAATGCGACAATGTCGAGTGCATCCTCTCTGCCACATTGCACCGTCGACACTATGATAACCAGAGCAGTAGGTCCACCTATAAAAGCACAATACCCCACTCCTCCGACAACTACCATTGCTCAGATAAATCAACACCACCAACACACATCCTACACAGAGGGGCACCAAATATCATCCCCCGCCCTCGTGTTATACCACATGAAAAATTGCAGAAGTGAGAGACACACATCCGCCAGCCTCTTGCTACAAGCATCGAACCGACGTGACGTATCTGACGGTGACTCAGGCATCCGTGTACTGCCACCACTATCCACCCCCCCCCCCCCCCTCTCTCTCTGCCCCCTTCCCACACAATACCAAATTTAACCAACTTTATCGCTTAACCTAACTGTGGCTGTACCAGTTTATCGCTTAACCTAACTGTGGCTGTACCAGTTTATCGCTTAACCTAACTGTGGCTGTACCAGTTTATCGCTTAACCTAACTGTGGCTGTACCAGTTTATCGCTTAACCTAACTGTGGCTGTACCAGTTTATCGCTTAACCTAACTGTGGCTGTACCAGTTTATCGCTTAACCTAACTGTGGCTGTACCAGTTTATCGCTTAACCTAACTGTGGCTGTACCAGTTTATCGCTTAACCTAACTGTGGCTGTACCAGTTTATCGCTTAACCTAACTGTGGCTGTACCAGTTTATCGCTTAACCTAACTGTGGCTGTACCAGTTTATCGCTTAACCTAACTGTGGCTGTACCAGATTATCGCTTAACCTAACTGTGGCTGTACCAGATTATCGCTTAACCTAACTGTGGCTGTACCAGATTATCGCTTAACCTAACTGTGGCTGTACCAGATTATCGCTTAACCTAACTGTGGCTGTACCAGATTATCGCTTAACCTAACTGTGGCTGTACCAGATTATCGCTTAACCTAACTCAATTTGTCCCTTAACCTAACTCAATTTGTCCCTTAACCTAACTCAAGTTGTCCCTTAACCTAACTCAATTTGTCCCTTAACCTAACTCAATTTGTCCCTTAACCTAACTCAATTTGTCCCTTAACCTAACTCAAGTTGTCCCTTAACCTAACTCAAGTTGTCCCTTAACCTAACTCAAGTTGTCCCTTAACCTAACTCAAGTTGTCCCTTAACCTAACTCAATTTGTCCCTTAGCCTAACTCAATTTGTCCCTTAACCTAACTCAATTTGTCCCTTAACCTAACTCAATTTGTCCCTTAACCTAACTCAAGTTGTCCCTTAACCTAACTCAAGTTGTCCCTTAACCTAACTCAAGTTGTCCCTTAACCTAACTCAAGTTGTCCCTTAACCTAACTCAAGTTGTCCCTTAACCTAACTCAAGTTGTCCCTTAACCTAACTCAATTTGTCCCTTAACCTAACTCAAGTTGTCCCTTAACCTAACTCAATTTGTCCCTTAACCTAACTCAATTTGTCCCTTAACCTAACTCAATTTGTCCCTTAACCTAACTCAATTTGTCCCTTAACCTAACTCAATTTGTCCCTTAACCTAACTCAATTTGTCCCTTAACCTAACTCAAGTTGTCCCTTAACCTAACTCAAGTTGTCCCTTAACCTAACTCAAGTTGTCCCTTAACCTAACTCAAGTTGTCCCTTAACCTAACTCAAGTTGTCCCTTAACCTAACTCAAGTTGTCCCTTAACCTAACTCAATTTGTCCCTTAACCTAACTCAATTTGTCCCTTAACCTAACTCAATTTGTCCCTTAACCTAACTCAATTTGTCCCTTAACCTAACTCAATTTGTCCCTTAACCTAACTCAAGTTGTCCCTTAACCTAACTCAAGTTGTCCCTTAACCTAACTCAAGTTGTCCCTTAACCTAACTCAAGTTGTCCCTTAACCTAACTCAAGTTGTCCCTTAACCTAACTCAAGTTGTCCCTTAACCTAACTCAAGTTGTCCCTTAACCTAACTCAATTTGTCCCTTAACCTAACTCAATTTGTCCCTTAACCTAACTCAATTTGTCCCTTAACCTAACTCAATTTGTCCCTTAACCTAACTCAATTTGTCCCTTAACCTAACTCAAGTTGTCCCTTAACCTAACTCAAGTTGTCCCTTAACCTAACTCAAGTTGTCCCTTAACCTAACTCAAGTTGTCCCTTAACCTAACCCACGTTGTCCCTTAACCTAACCCACGTTGTCCCTTAACCTAACCCACGTTGTCCCTTAACCTAACCCACGTTGTCCCTTAACCTAACCCACGTTGTCCCTTAACCTAACCCACGTTGTCCCTTAACCTAACCCACGTTGTCCCTTAACCTAACCCACGTTGTCCCTTAACCTAACCCACGTTGTCCCTTAACCTAACCCACGTTGTCCCTTAACCTAACCCACGTTGTCCCTTAACCTAACCCACGTTGTCCCTTAACCTAACCCACGTTGTCCCTTAACCTAACCCACGTTGTCCCTTTGCCTAACATAGTTCACTGCTCGGAATCTCTGGTGTCGTTGTTATCCTCATGTAGATGTCTTGCGAGTGTTGCTTACTTTCCACATATTCCTGCTATCCACTGTCAATTGTACTGCAATAGGACTATATCGCCGACCCCCCCCCTCCCCCCCCTCTGTCCCCCTCTGTCCCCCTCTTTGTGTCTCTGTCCTCTCAAGCTGGTCGGTCTGGCGTTTGAGTGTTAAATGAGCCTCGCAGCTGTTCAGTTGCATTCAGATGTCGACGCCCTCAGTGTACGTCGTGGTATGGTCTGTGTCCATTGTCCGCTGATGTCGTACGCGTAACCCACACGCTGTACCGATCATCGGTCGTTACGTACAGAGTGAAGTAGTGTGATACGTGTGACCGTACGCTGGCTGTGCCCAACGGTGTCGAATCTCAATTTCCATATGTTGTGCTTGATGCTACTTGTCTCGTCTCCCAATAACAGCTAGGTTGCACTGTGGTACGCCGTAGAGGCGTGTGGGAGGAACGTACGAACGCATTGTATGTCACCCTGGGTCGCTGGGGGTGGTGGTGCGGTGAGTCAGGTCAGGTCAGGTCAGCGTGAGCCGTCTGATGTAGTGACGCGTGTATTCCGACTTTGTCGTATTGCCTCACACAAAGTGCTACCCTGGTGGACCGCGTTCCATATCTGGGACATGCCGCAGATGCCGGTTGACAGTGGATCGCGGAAGGTACATCGCATACGTGCGCGGGCCACCTTCCACGTGTTCTCTTCTGCACATGTCGCAGTGTGTATGTGGTCTGATGTAGCGTGTCGTGACACATGACATCCTGGCATGCAAGAATTGTTGAATTCGCAAATGTAGGTGGACATCTACGTTTACTGCCCAAGATACGCAAATGAACTGGAAATCCGTTGTTGAGCGGTTGTTCACGCTGGAGGTGAATCTGTGATGGCGACGATCGGTACAGCTATTAACCGGTTGTTTCAGCGGTACCCGCCACATCCACACGCGTGACTAGGCCCATGTGGGTATGAAGCGATACGCGGCGGTGGCTTGGTGGGACTGTTCCCGGCCGGTGAAGGGGGGCCGCCCGGCGTGTTGGCCGCGCGCTGCGTGGGCGCACGCGCAACAGGCGGCTGGTGGGGGGCGCCGAGTGGCAGGAGCGCCAGCCGACGGGCCCGGCAGGCGGCGCAGCTACGCTGCGGCGCACCCTGCACGCGGCGCCTGGCGGCCAAAGTTGGTTCAGCCGAGCCCGGTGCGAAGCGCGGTGGACATCTGCAGTGTGCTGGTCTGATTGAGGACTGTGTGCGTTGAGGATGCGCCGCCGCCTGGCACTCGGCGCCGCGACGCCGTCTGCTGCTCGGTCGCCCCAGCGGTTCTCGCAGGTGGTTTGTATCGCAGTTGTGCGGACGTGTTGGCGCGTGCGCTGTGCTGGGAGAGTTCGCTTCTGCACCCAAGTGGGGCTTTGCCCTTGTGTGGCGCTGGCGTTGGAGCTGCCGGTCACCATAGGTGGCGCGTGTTGTCTCCCGCCGGCAATGCCACGACAGCACGCTCCCGGGCCTCTGTCGGCAGCGGCAAGCTCAGTTGGGAGCAAGGGTGTTCGCACTAAAACCGTCTACTCGCCTAACTCCGGGCGATTGCGCCTCTCTCGAAACCGACCAAGTACCTAGGACGGCGCTGCGCGCCGCCGGGACCTGAGAGGGTTTCGAGGTGTATCGTGCAGGGGAGCTCGGCCTCCTCCTGTTTGCAGAATAATTGAGCGGACGCTTGCGTGTTCGCGCGGGCCCCCGGGACACACTCCCGGGCGGCCGGCTGCTCAGCTCTAGTTGACGCAGCTCCCTGGTTGATCCTGCCAGTAGTCATATGCTTGTCTCAAAGATTAAGCCATGCATGTCTCAGTACAAGCCGCATTAAGGTGAAACCGCGAATGGCTCATTAAATCAGTTATGGTTCCTTAGATCGTACCCACGTTACTTGGATAACTGTGGTAATTCTAGAGCTAATACATGCAAACAGAGTCCCGACCAGAGATGGAAGGGACGCTTTTATTAGATCAAAACCAATCGGATTGGCTTGTCTGGTCCGTTTGCCTTGGTGACTCTGAATAACTTTGGGCTGATCGCACGGTCCTCGTACCGGCGACGCATCTTTCAAATGTCTGCCTTATCAACTGTCGATGGTAGGTTCTGCGCCTACCATGGTTGTAACGGGTAACGGGGAATCAGGGTTCGATTCCGGAGAGGGAGCCTGAGAAACGGCTACCACATCCAAGGAAGGCAGCAGGCGCGCAAATTACCCACTCCCGGCACGGGGAGGTAGTGACGAAAAATAACGATACGGGACTCATCCGAGGCCCCGTAATCGGAATGAGTACACTTTAAATCCTTTAACGAGTATCTATTGGAGGGCAAGTCTGGTGCCAGCAGCCGCGGTAATTCCAGCTCCAATAGCGTATATTAAAGTTGTTGCGGTTAAAAAGCTCGTAGTTGGATTTGTGTCCCACGCTGTTGGTTCACCGCCCGTCGGTGTTTAACTGGCATGTATCGTGGGACGTCCTGCCGGTGGGGCGAGCCGAAGGGGTGCTTTCGCGTCCCGAGGCGGACCCCGTTTAAATCCTACCAGGGTGCTCTTTGTTGAGTGTCTCGGTGGGCCGGCACGTTTACTTTGAACAAATTAGAGTGCTTAAAGCAGGCAAGCCCGCCTGAATACTGTGTGCATGGAATAATGGAATAGGACCTCGGTTCTATTTTGTTGGTTTTCGGAACCCGAGGTAATGATTAATAGGGACAGGCGGGGGCATTCGTATTGCGACGTTAGAGGTGAAATTCTTGGATCGTCGCAAGACGAACAGAAGCGAAAGCATTTGCCAAGTATGTTTTCATTAATCAAGAACGAAAGTTAGAGGTTCGAAGGCGATCAGATACCGCCCTAGTTCTAACCATAAACGATGCCAGCCAGCGATCCGCCGCAGTTCCTCCGATGACTCGGCGGGCAGCCTCCGGGAAACCAAAGCTTTTGGGTTCCGGGGGAAGTATGGTTGCAAAGCTGAAACTTAAAGGAATTGACGGAAGGGCACCACCAGGAGTGGAGCCTGCGGCTTAATTTGACTCAACACGGGAAACCTCACCAGGCCCGGACACCGGAAGGATTGACAGATTGATAGCTCTTTCTTGATTCGGTGGGTGGTGGTGCATGGCCGTTCTTAGTTGGTGGAGCGATTTGTCTGGTTAATTCCGATAACGAACGAGACTCTAGCCTGCTAACTAGTCGCGTGACATCCTTCGTGCTGTCAGCGATTACTTTTCTTCTTAGAGGGACAGGCGGCTTCTAGCCGCACGAGATTGAGCAATAACAGGTCTGTGATGCCCTTAGATGTTCTGGGCCGCACGCGCGCTACACTGAAGGAATCAGCGTGTCTTCCTAGGCCGAAAGGTCGGGGTAACCCGCTGAACCTCCTTCGTGCTAGGGATTGGGGCTTGCAATTGTTCCCCATGAACGAGGAATTCCCAGTAAGCGCGAGTCATAAGCTCGCGTTGATTACGTCCCTGCCCTTTGTACACACCGCCCGTCGCTACTACCGATTGAATGATTTAGTGAGGTCTTCGGACTGGTACGCGGCATCGACTCTGTCGTTGCCGATGCTACCGGAAAGATGACCAAACTTGATCATTTAGAGGAAGTAAAAGTCGTAACAAGGTTTCCGTAGGTGAACCTGCGGAAGGATCATTACCGACTAGACTGCATGTCTTTCGATGTGCGTGTCGTGTCGCGCAACACGCTACCTGTACGGCAGTGGCCGTGCGCCGCGTGCGGAACCACGCGTGCCTCTCAAAACTAGCGGAAGTGTTGTTGTTGTGTGGTACGAGCGCTGAAGCTCTGGAGCGGCTGGCCTGCGGTACCTGGCGCCTGGCGCCGGTTTTGAATGACGTTCGCCCGAGTGCCTGTCCGCTCCGGTGTGGAGCCGTACGACGCCCATCGGCTGTGAGGCCGTTGGACACAAAAAAAATAGTGGAACAGGGGCCGTCAGACGCCTCAGTCCCGCAAATGCTACTGTCTTGAAAGAGACAGTGGGAGACTGAAAAGGAAAAGATCACCCAGGACGGTGGATCACTCGGCTCGTGGGTCGATGAAGAACGCAGCAAATTGCGCGTCGACATGTGAACTGCAGGACACATGAACATCGACGTTTCGAACGCACATTGCGGTCCATGGATTCCGTTCCCGGGCCACGTCTGGCTGAGGGTCGGCTACGTATACTGAAGCGCGCGGCGTTTGTCCCGCTTCGGAGACGTGGGAGTGTCGTGGTCGCCTGTGTGGCCGGCCGCGTCTCCTTAAACGTGCGATGCGCGCCCGTCGCCTGGCGGTTCGCATACCGGTACTTTCTCGGTAGCGTGCACAGCCGGCTGGCGGTGTGGCGTGCGACACCTCGTACAACGACCTCAGAGCAGGCGAGACTACCCGCTGAATTTAAGCATATTACTAAGCGGAGGAAAAGAAA
>NW_026062235.1:137500-145000 GCF_023897955.1 Schistocerca gregaria | reverse complement strand
GCAACTCCGGCGGATGAACGGCGGACTTTTCTCGCAGTCGTAAGTTGCAATCCACCCCTATATCTTGCGCCTCATGAAGAGTTATATCAAGTATGCCAAATTCCCGCTGTCCTCACGGCACTGCTTAGTAATTGATGCAGGGCCACATAGATAGATGATACATGCGAATGTCCCTATACATGCAGTAAGTTCGTCGTGGGCGCTGGCCGGCAGGCCGCGAGACGTGACGCCCGGCGGCAAAGAGTGCTCCTCTGAGGATATAGATGTTCCGTTCCGCCGCACAATGGTGACGGTGACCGCTGCCTGCGGTGGCAACGCTGGGCACAGTCGATACTCGCCGTGTGGTGGAAGGTAAACATTATGCGGTACATCAGTACTTTCCTAATAGTTCGGTCGTCTCACGGCACTGCTTAGTAAATGATGCAAGGCCAAATATAGATGATTTATGCGAATGTCCCTATACGTGCTGTAAGACTGGGCACACAACGTGAATCGCACGTCAGCCAGACACTCGAACATGCACCACTCTCGGCCTGCAACGGAGACACACAATACGTAAACATCTGGAATGCGACAATGTCGAGTGCATCCTCTCTGCCACATTGCACCGTCGACACTATGATAACCAGAGCAGTAGGTCCACCTATAAAAGCACAATACCCCACTCCTCCGACAACTACCATTGCTCAGATAAATCAACACCACCAACACACATCCTACACAGAGGGGCACCAAATATCATCCCCCGCCCTCGTGTTATACCACATGAAAAATTGCAGAAGTGAGAGACACACATCCGCCAGCCTCTTGCTACAAGCATCGAACCGACGTGACGTATCTGACGGTGACTCAGGCATCCGTGTACTGCCACCACTATCCACCCCCCCCCCCCTCTCTCTCTGCCCCCTTCCCACACAATACCAAATTTAACCAACTTTATCGCTTAACCTAACTGTGGCTGTACCAGTTTATCGCTTAACCTAACTGTGGCTGTACCAGTTTATCGCTTAACCTAACTGTGGCTGTACCAGTTTATCGCTTAACCTAACTGTGGCTGTACCAGTTTATCGCTTAACCTAACTGTGGCTGTACCAGTTTATCGCTTAACCTAACTGTGGCTGTACCAGTTTATCGCTTAACCTAACTGTGGCTGTACCAGTTTATCGCTTAACCTAACTGTGGCTGTACCAGTTTATCGCTTAACCTAACTGTGGCTGTACCAGTTTATCGCTTAACCTAACTGTGGCTGTACCAGTTTATCGCTTAACCTAACTGTGGCTGTACCAGTTTATCGCTTAACCTAACTGTGGCTGTACCAGTTTATCGCTTAACCTAACTGTGGCTGTACCAGATTATCGCTTAACCTAACTGTGGCTGTACCAGATTATCGCTTAACCTAACTGTGGCTGTACCAGATTATCGCTTAACCTAACTGTGGCTGTACCAGATTATCGCTTAACCTAACTGTGGCTGTACCAGATTATCGCTTAACCTAACTCAATTTGTCCCTTAACCTAACTCAATTTGTCCCTTAACCTAACTCAAGTTGTCCCTTAACCTAACTCAATTTGTCCCTTAACCTAACTCAATTTGTCCCTTAACCTAACTCAATTTGTCCCTTAACCTAACTCAAGTTGTCCCTTAACCTAACTCAAGTTGTCCCTTAACCTAACTCAAGTTGTCCCTTAACCTAACTCAAGTTGTCCCTTAACCTAACTCAATTTGTCCCTTAACCTAACTCAATTTGTCCCTTAACCTAACTCAATTTGTCCCTTAACCTAACTCAATTTGTCCCTTAACCTAACTCAAGTTGTCCCTTAACCTAACTCAAGTTGTCCCTTAACCTAACTCAAGTTGTCCCTTAACCTAACTCAAGTTGTCCCTTAACCTAACTCAAGTTGTCCCTTAACCTAACTCAAGTTGTCCCTTAACCTAACTCAAGTTGTCCCTTAACCTAACTCAATTTGTCCCTTAACCTAACTCAAGTTGTCCCTTAACCTAACTCAATTTGTCCCTTAACCTAACTCAATTTGTCCCTTAACCTAACTCAATTTGTCCCTTAACCTAACTCAATTTGTCCCTTAACCTAACTCAAGTTGTCCCTTAACCTAACTCAAGTTGTCCCTTAACCTAACTCAAGTTGTCCCTTAACCTAACTCAAGTTGTCCCTTAACCTAACTCAAGTTGTCCCTTAACCTAACTCAATTTGTCCCTTAACCTAACTCAATTTGTCCCTTAACCTAACTCAATTTGTCCCTTAACCTAACTCAATTTGTCCCTTAACCTAACTCAATTTGTCCCTTAACCTAACTCAATTTGTCCCTTAACCTAACTCAAGTTGTCCCTTAACCTAACTCAAGTTGTCCCTTAACCTAACTCAAGTTGTCCCTTAACCTAACTCAAGTTGTCCCTTAACCTAACTCAAGTTGTCCCTTAACCTAACTCAAGTTGTCCCTTAACCTAACTCAAGTTGTCCCTTAACCTAACTCAATTTGTCCCTTAACCTAACTCAAGTTGTCCCTTAACCTAACTCAAGTTGTCCCTTAACCTAACTCAATTTGTCCCTTAACCTAACTCAATTTGTCCCTTAACCTAACTCAATTTGTCCCTTAACCTAACTCAATTTGTCCCTTAACCTAACTCAATTTGTCCCTTAACCTAACTCAAGTTGTCCCTTAACCTAACTCAAGTTGTCCCTTAACCTAACTCAAGTTGTCCCTTAACCTAACTCAAGTTGTCCCTTAACCTAACCCACGTTGTCCCTTAACCTAACCCACGTTGTCCCTTAACCTAACCCACGTTGTCCCTTAACCTAACCCACGTTGTCCCTTAACCTAACCCACGTTGTCCCTTAACCTAACCCACGTTGTCCCTTAACCTAACCCACGTTGTCCCTTAACCTAACCCACGTTGTCCCTTAACCTAACCCACGTTGTCCCTTAACCTAACCCACGTTGTCCCTTAACCTAACCCACGTTGTCCCTTAACCTAACCCACGTTGTCCCTTAACCTAACCCACGTTGTCCCTTAACCTAACCCACGTTGTCCCTTAACCTAACCCACGTTGTCCCTTAACCTAACCCACGTTGTCCCTTAACCTAACCCACGTTGTCCCTTTGCCTAACATAGTTCACTGCTCGGAATCTCTGGTGTCGTTGTTATCCTCATGTAGATGTCTTGCGAGTGTTGCTTACTTTCCACATATTCCTGCTATCCACTGTCAATTGTACTGCAATAGGACTATATCGCCGACCCCCCCCCCTCCCCCCCCTCTGTCCCCCTCTGTCCCCCTCTTTGTGTCTCTGTCCTCTCAAGCTGGTCGGTCTGGCGTTTGAGTGTTAAATGAGCCTCGCAGCTGTTCAGTTGCATTCAGATGTCGACGCCCTCAGTGTACGTCGTGGTATGGTCTGTGTCCATTGTCCGCTGATGTCGTACGCGTAACCCACACGCTGTACCGATCATCGGTCGTTACGTACAGAGTGAAGTAGTGTGATACGTGTGACCGTACGCTGGCTGTGCCCAACGGTGTCGAATCTCAATTTCCATATGTTGTGCTTGATGCTACTTGTCTCGTCTCCCAATAACAGCTAGGTTGCACTGTGGTACGCCGTAGAGGCGTGTGGGAGGAACGTACGAACGCATTGTATGTCACCCTGGGTCGCTGGGGGTGGTGGTGCGGTGAGTCAGGTCAGGTCAGGTCAGCGTGAGCCGTCTGATGTAGTGACGCGTGTATTCCGACTTTGTCGTATTGCCTCACACAAAGTGCTACCCTGGTGGACCGCGTTCCATATCTGGGACATGCCGCAGATGCCGGTTGACAGTGGATCGCGGAAGGTACATCGCATACGTGCGCGGGCCACCTTCCACGTGTTCTCTTCTGCACATGTCGCAGTGTGTATGTGGTCTGATGTAGCGTGTCGTGACACATGACATCCTGGCATGCAAGAATTGTTGAATTCGCAAATGTAGGTGGACATCTACGTTTACTGCCCAAGATACGCAAATGAACTGGAAATCCGTTGTTGAGCGGTTGTTCACGCTGGAGGTGAATCTGTGATGGCGACGATCGGTACAGCTATTAACCGGTTGTTTCAGCGGTACCCGCCACATCCACACGCGTGACTAGGCCCATGTGGGTATGAAGCGATACGCGGCGGTGGCTTGGTGGGACTGTTCCCGGCCGGTGAAGGGGGGCCGCCCGGCGTGTTGGCCGCGCGCTGCGTGGGCGCACGCGCAACAGGCGGCTGGTGGGGGGCGCCGAGTGGCAGGAGCGCCAGCCGACGGGCCCGGCAGGCGGCGCAGCTACGCTGCGGCGCACCCTGCACGCGGCGCCTGGCGGCCAAAGTTGGTTCAGCCGAGCCCGGTGCGAAGCGCGGTGGACATCTGCAGTGTGCTGGTCTGATTGAGGACTGTGTGCGTTGAGGATGCGCCGCCGCCTGGCACTCGGCGCCGCGACGCCGTCTGCTGCTCGGTCGCCCCAGCGGTTCTCGCAGGTGGTTTGTATCGCAGTTGTGCGGACGTGTTGGCGCGTGCGCTGTGCTGGGAGAGTTCGCTTCTGCACCCAAGTGGGGCTTTGCCCTTGTGTGGCGCTGGCGTTGGAGCTGCCGGTCACCATAGGTGGCGCGTGTTGTCTCCCGCCGGCAATGCCACGACAGCACGCTCCCGGGCCTCTGTCGGCAGCGGCAAGCTCAGTTGGGAGCAAGGGTGTTCGCACTAAAACCGTCTACTCGCCTAACTCCGGGCGATTGCGCCTCTCTCGAAACCGACCAAGTACCTAGGACGGCGCTGCGCGCCGCCGGGACCTGAGAGGGTTTCGAGGTGTATCGTGCAGGGGAGCTCGGCCTCCTCCTGTTTGCAGAATAATTGAGCGGACGCTTGCGTGTTCGCGCGGGCCCCCGGGACACACTCCCGGGCGGCCGGCTGCTCAGCTCTAGTTGACGCAGCTCCCTGGTTGATCCTGCCAGTAGTCATATGCTTGTCTCAAAGATTAAGCCATGCATGTCTCAGTACAAGCCGCATTAAGGTGAAACCGCGAATGGCTCATTAAATCAGTTATGGTTCCTTAGATCGTACCCACGTTACTTGGATAACTGTGGTAATTCTAGAGCTAATACATGCAAACAGAGTCCCGACCAGAGATGGAAGGGACGCTTTTATTAGATCAAAACCAATCGGATTGGCTTGTCTGGTCCGTTTGCCTTGGTGACTCTGAATAACTTTGGGCTGATCGCACGGTCCTCGTACCGGCGACGCATCTTTCAAATGTCTGCCTTATCAACTGTCGATGGTAGGTTCTGCGCCTACCATGGTTGTAACGGGTAACGGGGAATCAGGGTTCGATTCCGGAGAGGGAGCCTGAGAAACGGCTACCACATCCAAGGAAGGCAGCAGGCGCGCAAATTACCCACTCCCGGCACGGGGAGGTAGTGACGAAAAATAACGATACGGGACTCATCCGAGGCCCCGTAATCGGAATGAGTACACTTTAAATCCTTTAACGAGTATCTATTGGAGGGCAAGTCTGGTGCCAGCAGCCGCGGTAATTCCAGCTCCAATAGCGTATATTAAAGTTGTTGCGGTTAAAAAGCTCGTAGTTGGATTTGTGTCCCACGCTGTTGGTTCACCGCCCGTCGGTGTTTAACTGGCATGTATCGTGGGACGTCCTGCCGGTGGGGCGAGCCGAAGGGGTGCTTTCGCGTCCCGAGGCGGACCCCGTTTAAATCCTACCAGGGTGCTCTTTGTTGAGTGTCTCGGTGGGCCGGCACGTTTACTTTGAACAAATTAGAGTGCTTAAAGCAGGCAAGCCCGCCTGAATACTGTGTGCATGGAATAATGGAATAGGACCTCGGTTCTATTTTGTTGGTTTTCGGAACCCGAGGTAATGATTAATAGGGACAGGCGGGGGCATTCGTATTGCGACGTTAGAGGTGAAATTCTTGGATCGTCGCAAGACGAACAGAAGCGAAAGCATTTGCCAAGTATGTTTTCATTAATCAAGAACGAAAGTTAGAGGTTCGAAGGCGATCAGATACCGCCCTAGTTCTAACCATAAACGATGCCAGCCAGCGATCCGCCGCAGTTCCTCCGATGACTCGGCGGGCAGCCTCCGGGAAACCAAAGCTTTTGGGTTCCGGGGGAAGTATGGTTGCAAAGCTGAAACTTAAAGGAATTGACGGAAGGGCACCACCAGGAGTGGAGCCTGCGGCTTAATTTGACTCAACACGGGAAACCTCACCAGGCCCGGACACCGGAAGGATTGACAGATTGATAGCTCTTTCTTGATTCGGTGGGTGGTGGTGCATGGCCGTTCTTAGTTGGTGGAGCGATTTGTCTGGTTAATTCCGATAACGAACGAGACTCTAGCCTGCTAACTAGTCGCGTGACATCCTTCGTGCTGTCAGCGATTACTTTTCTTCTTAGAGGGACAGGCGGCTTCTAGCCGCACGAGATTGAGCAATAACAGGTCTGTGATGCCCTTAGATGTTCTGGGCCGCACGCGCGCTACACTGAAGGAATCAGCGTGTCTTCCTAGGCCGAAAGGTCGGGGTAACCCGCTGAACCTCCTTCGTGCTAGGGATTGGGGCTTGCAATTGTTCCCCATGAACGAGGAATTCCCAGTAAGCGCGAGTCATAAGCTCGCGTTGATTACGTCCCTGCCCTTTGTACACACCGCCCGTCGCTACTACCGATTGAATGATTTAGTGAGGTCTTCGGACTGGTACGCGGCATCGACTCTGTCGTTGCCGATGCTACCGGAAAGATGACCAAACTTGATCATTTAGAGGAAGTAAAAGTCGTAACAAGGTTTCCGTAGGTGAACCTGCGGAAGGATCATTACCGACTAGACTGCATGTCTTTCGATGTGCGTGTCGTGTCGCGCAACACGCTACCTGTACGGCAGTGGCCGTGCGCCGCGTGCGGAACCACGCGTGCCTCTCAAAACTAGCGGAAGTGTTGTTGTTGTGTGGTACGAGCGCTGAAGCTCTGGAGCGGCTGGCCTGCGGTACCTGGCGCCTGGCGCCGGTTTTGAATGACGTTCGCCCGAGTGCCTGTCCGCTCCGGTGTGGAGCCGTACGACGCCCATCGGCTGTGAGGCCGTTGGACACAAAAAAAATAGTGGAACAGGGGCCGTCAGACGCCTCAGTCCCGCAAATGCTACTGTCTTGAAAGAGACAGTGGGAGACTGAAAAGGAAAAGATCACCCAGGACGGTGGATCACTCGGCTCGTGGGTCGATGAAGAACGCAGCAAATTGCGCGTCGACATGTGAACTGCAGGACACATGAACATCGACGTTTCGAACGCACATTGCGGTCCATGGATTCCGTTCCCGGGCCACGTCTGGCTGAGGGTCGGCTACGTATACTGAAGCGCGCGGCGTTTGTCCCGCTTCGGAGACGTGGGAGTGTCGTGGTCGCCTGTGTGGCCGGCCGCGTCTCCTTAAACGTGCGATGCGCGCCCGTCGCCTGGCGGTTCGCATACCGGTACTTTCTCGGTAGCG
>NW_026062235.1:127500-132500 GCF_023897955.1 Schistocerca gregaria | reverse complement strand
GCCCACCCACACAAAACCTGCACCCCCCTCCAGCGCAGGAGCCGCAACCCGGGTGCGTACGCCGCACCAAGTGCTCCACCCGCGACCGTACGTGCCCCGCCGAAATCGCAACTCCGGCGGATGAACGGCGGACTTTTCTCGCAGTCGTAAGTTGCAATCCACCCCTATATCTTGCGCCTCATGAAGAGTTATATCAAGTATGCCAAATTCCCGCTGTCCCTATACATGCAGTAAGTTCGTCGTGGGCGCTGGCCGGCAGGCCGCGAGACGTGACGCCCGGCGGCAAAGAGTGCTCCTCTGAGGATATAGATGTTCCGTTCCGCCGCACAATGGTGACGGTGACCGCTGCCTGCGGTGGCAACGCTGGGCACAGTCGATACTCGCCGTGTGGTGGAAGGTAAACATTATGCGGTACATCAGTACTTTCCTAATAGTTCGGTCGTCTCACGGCACTGCTTAGTAAATGATGCAAGGCCAAATATAGATGATTTATGCGAATGTCCCTATACGTGCTGTAAGACTGGGCACACAACGTGAATCGCACGTCAGCCAGACACTCGAACATGCACCACTCTCGGCCTGCAACGGAGACACACAATACGTAAACATCTGGAATGCGACAATGTCGAGTGCATCCTCTCTGCCACATTGCACCGTCGACACTATGATAACCAGAGCAGTAGGTCCACCTATAAAAGCACAATACCCCACTCCTCCGACAACTACCATTGCTCAGATAAATCAACACCACCAACACACATCCTACACAGAGGGGCACCAAATATCATCCCCCGCCCTCGTGTTATACCACATGAAAAATTGCAGAAGTGAGAGACACACATCCGCCAGCCTCTTGCTACAAGCATCGAACCGACGTGACGTATCTGACGGTGACTCAGGCATCCGTGTACTGCCACCACTATCCACCCCCCCCCCCCCTCTCTCTCTGCCCCCTTCCCACACAATACCAAATTTAACCAACTTTATCGCTTAACCTAACTGTGGCTGTACCAGTTTATCGCTTAACCTAACTGTGGCTGTACCAGTTTATCGCTTAACCTAACTGTGGCTGTACCAGTTTATCGCTTAACCTAACTGTGGCTGTACCAGTTTATCGCTTAACCTAACTGTGGCTGTACCAGTTTATCGCTTAACCTAACTGTGGCTGTACCAGTTTATCGCTTAACCTAACTGTGGCTGTACCAGTTTATCGCTTAACCTAACTGTGGCTGTACCAGTTTATCGCTTAACCTAACTGTGGCTGTACCAGTTTATCGCTTAACCTAACTGTGGCTGTACCAGTTTATCGCTTAACCTAACTGTGGCTGTACCAGTTTATCGCTTAACCTAACTGTGGCTGTACCAGTTTATCGCTTAACCTAACTGTGGCTGTACCAGATTATCGCTTAACCTAACTGTGGCTGTACCAGATTATCGCTTAACCTAACTGTGGCTGTACCAGATTATCGCTTAACCTAACTGTGGCTGTACCAGATTATCGCTTAACCTAACTGTGGCTGTACCAGATTATCGCTTAACCTAACTCAATTTGTCCCTTAACCTAACTCAATTTGTCCCTTAACCTAACTCAAGTTGTCCCTTAACCTAACTCAATTTGTCCCTTAACCTAACTCAATTTGTCCCTTAACCTAACTCAATTTGTCCCTTAACCTAACTCAAGTTGTCCCTTAACCTAACTCAAGTTGTCCCTTAACCTAACTCAAGTTGTCCCTTAACCTAACTCAAGTTGTCCCTTAACCTAACTCAAGTTGTCCCTTAACCTAACTCAATTTGTCCCTTAACCTAACTCAATTTGTCCCTTAACCTAACTCAATTTGTCCCTTAACCTAACTCAAGTTGTCCCTTAACCTAACTCAAGTTGTCCCTTAACCTAACTCAAGTTGTCCCTTAACCTAACTCAAGTTGTCCCTTAACCTAACTCAAGTTGTCCCTTAACCTAACTCAAGTTGTCCCTTAACCTAACTCAATTTGTCCCTTAACCTAACTCAAGTTGTCCCTTAACCTAACTCAATTTGTCCCTTAACCTAACTCAATTTGTCCCTTAACCTAACTCAATTTGTCCCTTAACCTAACTCAATTTGTCCCTTAACCTAACTCAATTTGTCCCTTAACCTAACTCAATTTGTCCCTTAACCTAACTCAAGTTGTCCCTTAACCTAACTCAAGTTGTCCCTTAACCTAACTCAAGTTGTCCCTTAACCTAACTCAAGTTGTCCCTTAACCTAACTCAAGTTGTCCCTTAACCTAACTCAAGTTGTCCCTTAACCTAACTCAATTTGTCCCTTAACCTAACTCAATTTGTCCCTTAACCTAACTCAATTTGTCCCTTAACCTAACTCAATTTGTCCCTTAACCTAACTCAATTTGTCCCTTAACCTAACTCAAGTTGTCCCTTAACCTAACTCAAGTTGTCCCTTAACCTAACTCAAGTTGTCCCTTAACCTAACTCAAGTTGTCCCTTAACCTAACTCAAGTTGTCCCTTAACCTAACTCAAGTTGTCCCTTAACCTAACTCAAGTTGTCCCTTAACCTAACTCAATTTGTCCCTTAACCTAACTCAAGTTGTCCCTTAACCTAACTCAAGTTGTCCCTTAACCTAACTCAATTTGTCCCTTAACCTAACTCAATTTGTCCCTTAACCTAACTCAATTTGTCCCTTAACCTAACTCAATTTGTCCCTTAACCTAACTCAATTTGTCCCTTAACCTAACTCAAGTTGTCCCTTAACCTAACTCAAGTTGTCCCTTAACCTAACTCAAGTTGTCCCTTAACCTAACTCAAGTTGTCCCTTAACCTAACCCACGTTGTCCCTTAACCTAACCCACGTTGTCCCTTAACCTAACCCACGTTGTCCCTTAACCTAACCCACGTTGTCCCTTAACCTAACCCACGTTGTCCCTTAACCTAACCCACGTTGTCCCTTAACCTAACCCACGTTGTCCCTTAACCTAACCCACGTTGTCCCTTAACCTAACCCACGTTGTCCCTTAACCTAACCCACGTTGTCCCTTAACCTAACCCACGTTGTCCCTTAACCTAACCCACGTTGTCCCTTAACCTAACCCACGTTGTCCCTTAACCTAACCCACGTTGTCCCTTAACCTAACCCACGTTGTCCCTTAACCTAACCCACGTTGTCCCTTAACCTAACCCACGTTGTCCCTTTGCCTAACATAGTTCACTGCTCGGAATCTCTGGTGTCGTTGTTATCCTCATGTAGATGTCTTGCGAGTGTTGCTTACTTTCCACATATTCCTGCTATCCACTGTCAATTGTACTGCAATAGGACTATATCGCCGACCCCCCCCCCTCCCCCCCCTCTGTCCCCCTCTGTCCCCCTCTTTGTGTCTCTGTCCTCTCAAGCTGGTCGGTCTGGCGTTTGAGTGTTAAATGAGCCTCGCAGCTGTTCAGTTGCATTCAGATGTCGACGCCCTCAGTGTACGTCGTGGTATGGTCTGTGTCCATTGTCCGCTGATGTCGTACGCGTAACCCACACGCTGTACCGATCATCGGTCGTTACGTACAGAGTGAAGTAGTGTGATACGTGTGACCGTACGCTGGCTGTGCCCAACGGTGTCGAATCTCAATTTCCATATGTTGTGCTTGATGCTACTTGTCTCGTCTCCCAATAACAGCTAGGTTGCACTGTGGTACGCCGTAGAGGCGTGTGGGAGGAACGTACGAACGCATTGTATGTCACCCTGGGTCGCTGGGGGTGGTGGTGCGGTGAGTCAGGTCAGGTCAGGTCAGCGTGAGCCGTCTGATGTAGTGACGCGTGTATTCCGACTTTGTCGTATTGCCTCACACAAAGTGCTACCCTGGTGGACCGCGTTCCATATCTGGGACATGCCGCAGATGCCGGTTGACAGTGGATCGCGGAAGGTACATCGCATACGTGCGCGGGCCACCTTCCACGTGTTCTCTTCTGCACATGTCGCAGTGTGTATGTGGTCTGATGTAGCGTGTCGTGACACATGACATCCTGGCATGCAAGAATTGTTGAATTCGCAAATGTAGGTGGACATCTACGTTTACTGCCCAAGATACGCAAATGAACTGGAAATCCGTTGTTGAGCGGTTGTTCACGCTGGAGGTGAATCTGTGATGGCGACGATCGGTACAGCTATTAACCGGTTGTTTCAGCGGTACCCGCCACATCCACACGCGTGACTAGGCCCATGTGGGTATGAAGCGATACGCGGCGGTGGCTTGGTGGGACTGTTCCCGGCCGGTGAAGGGGGGCCGCCCGGCGTGTTGGCCGCGCGCTGCGTGGGCGCACGCGCAACAGGCGGCTGGTGGGGGGCGCCGAGTGGCAGGAGCGCCAGCCGACGGGCCCGGCAGGCGGCGCAGCTACGCTGCGGCGCACCCTGCACGCGGCGCCTGGCGGCCAAAGTTGGTTCAGCCGAGCCCGGTGCGAAGCGCGGTGGACATCTGCAGTGTGCTGGTCTGATTGAGGACTGTGTGCGTTGAGGATGCGCCGCCGCCTGGCACTCGGCGCCGCGACGCCGTCTGCTGCTCGGTCGCCCCAGCGGTTCTCGCAGGTGGTTTGTATCGCAGTTGTGCGGACGTGTTGGCGCGTGCGCTGTGCTGGGAGAGTTCGCTTCTGCACCCAAGTGGGGCTTTGCCCTTGTGTGGCGCTGGCGTTGGAGCTGCCGGTCACCATAGGTGGCGCGTGTTGTCTCCCGCCGGCAATGCCACGACAGCACGCTCCCGGGCCTCTGTCGGCAGCGGCAAGCTCAGTTGGGAGCAAGGGTGTTCGCACTAAAACCGTCTACTCGCCTAACTCCGGGCGATTGCGCCTCTCTCGAAACCGACCAAGTACCTAGGACGGCGCTGCGCGCCGCCGGGACCTGAGAGGGTTTCGAGGTGTATCGTGCAGGGGAGATCGGCCTCCTCCTGTTTGCAGAATAATTGAGCGGACGCTTGCGTGTTCGCGCGGGCCCCCGGGACACACTCCCGGGCGGCCGGCTGCTCAGCTC
>NW_026062235.1:115000-120000 GCF_023897955.1 Schistocerca gregaria | reverse complement strand
CGGTACCGCCACCTGGGGGAGGCCACGCGGACTAAGCCATGTATGGGGCCCACAGTGCTCATTTGCCGAGCCCACCCACACAAAACCTGCACCCCCCTCCAGCGCAGGAGCCGCAACCCGGGTGCGTACGCCGCACCAAGTGCTCCACCCGCGACCGTACGTGCCCCGCCGAAATCGCAACTCCGGCGGATGAACGGCGGACTTTTCTCGCAGTCGTAAGTTGCAATCCACCCCTATATCTTGCGCCTCATGAAGAGTTATATCAAGTATGCCAAATTCCCGCTGTCCCTATACATGCAGTAAGTTCGTCGTGGGCGCTGGCCGGCAGGCCGCGAGACGTGACGCCCGGCGGCAAAGAGTGCTCCTCTGAGGATATAGATGTTCCGTTCCGCCGCACAATGGTGACGGTGACCGCTGCCTGCGGTGGCAACGCTGGGCACAGTCGATACTCGCCGTGTGGTGGAAGGTAAACATTATGCGGTACATCAGTACTTTCCTAATAGTTCGGTCGTCTCACGGCACTGCTTAGTAAATGATGCAAGGCCAAATATAGATGATTTATGCGAATGTCCCTATACGTGCTGTAAGACTGGGCACACAACGTGAATCGCACGTCAGCCAGACACTCGAACATGCACCACTCTCGGCCTGCAACGGAGACACACAATACGTAAACATCTGGAATGCGACAATGTCGAGTGCATCCTCTCTGCCACATTGCACCGTCGACACTATGATAACCAGAGCAGTAGGTCCACCTATAAAAGCACAATACCCCACTCCTCCGACAACTACCATTGCTCAGATAAATCAACACCACCAACACACATCCTACACAGAGGGGCACCAAATATCATCCCCCGCCCTCGTGTTATACCACATGAAAAATTGCAGAAGTGAGAGACACACATCCGCCAGCCTCTTGCTACAAGCATCGAACCGACGTGACGTATCTGACGGTGACTCAGGCATCCGTGTACTGCCACCACTATCCACCCCCCCCCCCCCCTCTCTCTCTGCCCCCTTCCCACACAATACCAAATTTAACCAACTTTATCGCTTAACCTAACTGTGGCTGTACCAGTTTATCGCTTAACCTAACTGTGGCTGTACCAGTTTATCGCTTAACCTAACTGTGGCTGTACCAGTTTATCGCTTAACCTAACTGTGGCTGTACCAGTTTATCGCTTAACCTAACTGTGGCTGTACCAGTTTATCGCTTAACCTAACTGTGGCTGTACCAGTTTATCGCTTAACCTAACTGTGGCTGTACCAGTTTATCGCTTAACCTAACTGTGGCTGTACCAGTTTATCGCTTAACCTAACTGTGGCTGTACCAGTTTATCGCTTAACCTAACTGTGGCTGTACCAGTTTATCGCTTAACCTAACTGTGGCTGTACCAGTTTATCGCTTAACCTAACTGTGGCTGTACCAGATTATCGCTTAACCTAACTGTGGCTGTACCAGATTATCGCTTAACCTAACTGTGGCTGTACCAGATTATCGCTTAACCTAACTGTGGCTGTACCAGATTATCGCTTAACCTAACTGTGGCTGTACCAGATTATCGCTTAACCTAACTCAATTTGTCCCTTAACCTAACTCAATTTGTCCCTTAACCTAACTCAAGTTGTCCCTTAACCTAACTCAATTTGTCCCTTAACCTAACTCAATTTGTCCCTTAACCTAACTCAATTTGTCCCTTAACCTAACTCAAGTTGTCCCTTAACCTAACTCAAGTTGTCCCTTAACCTAACTCAAGTTGTCCCTTAACCTAACTCAAGTTGTCCCTTAACCTAACTCAAGTTGTCCCTTAACCTAACTCAATTTGTCCCTTAACCTAACTCAATTTGTCCCTTAACCTAACTCAATTTGTCCCTTAACCTAACTCAATTTGTCCCTTAACCTAACTCAAGTTGTCCCTTAACCTAACTCAAGTTGTCCCTTAACCTAACTCAAGTTGTCCCTTAACCTAACTCAAGTTGTCCCTTAACCTAACTCAAGTTGTCCCTTAACCTAACTCAAGTTGTCCCTTAACCTAACTCAAGTTGTCCCTTAACCTAACTCAATTTGTCCCTTAACCTAACTCAAGTTGTCCCTTAACCTAACTCAATTTGTCCCTTAACCTAACTCAATTTGTCCCTTAACCTAACTCAATTTGTCCCTTAACCTAACTCAATTTGTCCCTTAACCTAACTCAATTTGTCCCTTAACCTAACTCAAGTTGTCCCTTAACCTAACTCAAGTTGTCCCTTAACCTAACTCAAGTTGTCCCTTAACCTAACTCAAGTTGTCCCTTAACCTAACTCAAGTTGTCCCTTAACCTAACTCAATTTGTCCCTTAACCTAACTCAATTTGTCCCTTAACCTAACTCAATTTGTCCCTTAACCTAACTCAATTTGTCCCTTAACCTAACTCAATTTGTCCCTTAACCTAACTCAATTTGTCCCTTAACCTAACTCAAGTTGTCCCTTAACCTAACTCAAGTTGTCCCTTAACCTAACTCAAGTTGTCCCTTAACCTAACTCAAGTTGTCCCTTAACCTAACTCAAGTTGTCCCTTAACCTAACTCAAGTTGTCCCTTAACCTAACTCAATTTGTCCCTTAACCTAACTCAAGTTGTCCCTTAACCTAACTCAAGTTGTCCCTTAACCTAACTCAATTTGTCCCTTAACCTAACTCAATTTGTCCCTTAACCTAACTCAATTTGTCCCTTAACCTAACTCAATTTGTCCCTTAACCTAACTCAAGTTGTCCCTTAACCTAACTCAAGTTGTCCCTTAACCTAACTCAAGTTGTCCCTTAACCTAACTCAAGTTGTCCCTTAACCTAACCCACGTTGTCCCTTAACCTAACCCACGTTGTCCCTTAACCTAACCCACGTTGTCCCTTAACCTAACCCACGTTGTCCCTTAACCTAACCCACGTTGTCCCTTAACCTAACCCACGTTGTCCCTTAACCTAACCCACGTTGTCCCTTAACCTAACCCACGTTGTCCCTTAACCTAACCCACGTTGTCCCTTAACCTAACCCACGTTGTCCCTTAACCTAACCCACGTTGTCCCTTAACCTAACCCACGTTGTCCCTTAACCTAACCCACGTTGTCCCTTAACCTAACCCACGTTGTCCCTTAACCTAACCCACGTTGTCCCTTAACCTAACCCACGTTGTCCCTTAACCTAACCCACGTTGTCCCTTAACCTAACCCACGTTGTCCCTTAACCTAACCCACGTTGTCCCTTTGCCTAACATAGTTCACTGCTCGGAATCTCTGGTGTCGTTGTTATCCTCATGTAGATGTCTTGCGAGTGTTGCTTACTTTCCACATATTCCTGCTATCCACTGTCAATTGTACTGCAATAGGACTATATCGCCGACCCCCCCCTCCCCCCCCTCTGTCCCCCTCTGTCCCCCTCTTTGTGTCTCTGTCCTCTCAAGCTGGTCGGTCTGGCGTTTGAGTGTTAAATGAGCCTCGCAGCTGTTCAGTTGCATTCAGATGTCGACGCCCTCAGTGTACGTCGTGGTATGGTCTGTGTCCATTGTCCGCTGATGTCGTACGCGTAACCCACACGCTGTACCGATCATCGGTCGTTACGTACAGAGTGAAGTAGTGTGATACGTGTGACCGTACGCTGGCTGTGCCCAACGGTGTCGAATCTCAATTTCCATATGTTGTGCTTGATGCTACTTGTCTCGTCTCCCAATAACAGCTAGGTTGCACTGTGGTACGCCGTAGAGGCGTGTGGGAGGAACGTACGAACGCATTGTATGTCACCCTGGGTCGCTGGGGGTGGTGGTGCGGTGAGTCAGGTCAGGTCAGGTCAGCGTGAGCCGTCTGATGTAGTGACGCGTGTATTCCGACTTTGTCGTATTGCCTCACACAAAGTGCTACCCTGGTGGACCGCGTTCCATATCTGGGACATGCCGCAGATGCCGGTTGACAGTGGATCGCGGAAGGTACATCGCATACGTGCGCGGGCCACCTTCCACGTGTTCTCTTCTGCACATGTCGCAGTGTGTATGTGGTCTGATGTAGCGTGTCGTGACACATGACATCCTGGCATGCAAGAATTGTTGAATTCGCAAATGTAGGTGGACATCTACGTTTACTGCCCAAGATACGCAAATGAACTGGAAATCCGTTGTTGAGCGGTTGTTCACGCTGGAGGTGAATCTGTGATGGCGACGATCGGTACAGCTATTAACCGGTTGTTTCAGCGGTACCCGCCACATCCACACGCGTGACTAGGCCCATGTGGGTATGAAGCGATACGCGGCGGTGGCTTGGTGGGACTGTTCCCGGCCGGTGAAGGGGGGCCGCCCGGCGTGTTGGCCGCGCGCTGCGTGGGCGCACGCGCAACAGGCGGCTGGTGGGGGGCGCCGAGTGGCAGGAGCGCCAGCCGACGGGCCCGGCAGGCGGCGCAGCTACGCTGCGGCGCACCCTGCACGCGGCGCCTGGCGGCCAAAGTTGGTTCAGCCGAGCCCGGTGCGAAGCGCGGTGGACATCTGCAGTGTGCTGGTCTGATTGAGGACTGTGTGCGTTGAGGATGCGCCGCCGCCTGGCACTCGGCGCCGCGACGCCGTCTGCTGCTCGGTCGCCCCAGCGGTTCTCGCAGGTGGTTTGTATCGCAGTTGTGCGGACGTGTTGGCGCGTGCGCTGTGCTGGGAGAGTTCGCTTCTGCACCCAAGTGGGGCTTTGCCCTTGTGTGGCGCTGGCGTTGGAGCTGCCGGTCACCATAGGTGGCGCGTGTTGTCTCCCGCCGGCAATGCCACGACAGCACGCTCCCGGGCCTCTGTCGGCAGCGGCAAGCTCAGTTGGGAGCAAGGGTGTTCGCACTAAAACCGTCTACTCGCCTAACTCCGGGCGATTGCGCCTCTCTCGAAACCGACCAAGTACCTAGGACGGCGCTGCGCGCCGCCGGGACCTGAGAGGGTTTCGAGGTGTATCGTGCAGGGGAGCTCGGCCTCCTCCTGTTTGCAGAATAATTGAGCGGAC
>NW_026062235.1:95000-105000 GCF_023897955.1 Schistocerca gregaria | reverse complement strand
ACCAGTTTATCGCTTAACCTAACTGTGGCTGTACCAGATTATCGCTTAACCTAACTGTGGCTGTACCAGATTATCGCTTAACCTAACTGTGGCTGTACCAGATTATCGCTTAACCTAACTGTGGCTGTACCAGATTATCGCTTAACCTAACTGTGGCTGTACCAGATTATCGCTTAACCTAACTGTGGCTGTACCAGATTATCGCTTAACCTAACTCAATTTGTCCCTTAACCTAACTCAAGTTGTCCCTTAACCTAACTCAATTTGTCCCTTAACCTAACTCAATTTGTCCCTTAACCTAACTCAATTTGTCCCTTAACCTAACTCAAGTTGTCCCTTAACCTAACTCAAGTTGTCCCTTAACCTAACTCAAGTTGTCCCTTAACCTAACTCAAGTTGTCCCTTAACCTAACTCAAGTTGTCCCTTAACCTAACTCAATTTGTCCCTTAACCTAACTCAATTTGTCCCTTAACCTAACTCAATTTGTCCCTTAACCTAACTCAATTTGTCCCTTAACCTAACTCAAGTTGTCCCTTAACCTAACTCAAGTTGTCCCTTAACCTAACTCAAATTGTCCCTTAACCTAACTCAAGTTGTCCCTTAACCTAACTCAAGTTGTCCCTTAACCTAACTCAAGTTGTCCCTTAACCTAACTCAATTTGTCCCTTAACCTAACTCAAGTTGTCCCTTAACCTAACTCAATTTGTCCCTTAACCTAACTCAATTTGTCCCTTAACCTAACTCAATTTGTCCCTTAACCTAACTCAATTTGTCCCTTAACCTAACTCAATTTGTCCCTTAACCTAACTCAAGTTGTCCCTTAACCTAACTCAAGTTGTCCCTTAACCTAACTCAAGTTGTCCCTTAACCTAACTCAAGTTGTCCCTTAACCTAACTCAATTTGTCCCTTAACCTAACTCAATTTGTCCCTTAACCTAACTCAATTTGTCCCTTAACCTAACTCAATTTGTCCCTTAACCTAACTCAATTTGTCCCTTAACCTAACTCAAGTTGTCCCTTAACCTAACTCAAGTTGTCCCTTAACCTAACTCAAGTTGTCCCTTAACCTAACTCAAGTTGTCCCTTAACCTAACTCAAGTTGTCCCTTAACCTAACTCAAGTTGTCCCTTAACCTAACTCAAGTTGTCCCTTAACCTAACTCAATTTGTCCCTTAACCTAACTCAAGTTGTCCCTTAACCTAACTCAAGTTGTCCCTTAACCTAACTCAATTTGTCCCTTAACCTAACTCAATTTGTCCCTTAACCTAACTCAATTTGTCCCTTAACCTAACTCAATTTGTCCCTTAACCTAACTCAATTTGTCCCTTAACCTAACTCAAGTTGTCCCTTAACCTAACTCAAGTTGTCCCTTAACCTAACTCAAGTTGTCCCTTAACCTAACTCAAGTTGTCCCTTAACCTAACCCACGTTGTCCCTTAACCTAACCCACGTTGTCCCTTAACCTAACCCACGTTGTCCCTTAACCTAACCCACGTTGTCCCTTAACCTAACCCACGTTGTCCCTTAACCTAACCCACGTTGTCCCTTAACCTAACCCACGTTGTCCCTTAACCTAACCCACGTTGTCCCTTAACCTAACCCACGTTGTCCCTTAACCTAACCCACGTTGTCCCTTAACCTAACCCACGTTGTCCCTTAACCTAACCCACGTTGTCCCTTAACCTAACCCACGTTGTCCCTTAACCTAACCCACGTTGTCCCTTAACCTAACCCACGTTGTCCCTTAACCTAACCCACGTTGTCCCTTTGCCTAACATAGTTCACTGCTCGGAATCTCTGGTGTCGTTGTTATCCTCATGTAGATGTCTTGCGAGTGTTGCTTACTTTCCACATATTCCTGCTATCCACTGTCAATTGTACTGCAATAGGACTATATCGCCGACCCCCCCCCTCCCCCCCCTCTGTCCCCCTCTGTCCCCCTCTTTGTGTCTCTGTCCTCTCAAGCTGGTCGGTCTGGCGTTTGAGTGTTAAATGAGCCTCGCAGCTGTTCAGTTGCATTCAGATGTCGACGCCCTCAGTGTACGTCGTGGTATGGTCTGTGTCCATTGTCCGCTGATGTCGTACGCGTAACCCACACGCTGTACCGATCATCGGTCGTTACGTACAGAGTGAAGTAGTGTGATACGTGTGACCGTACGCTGGCTGTGCCCAACGGTGTCGAATCTCAATTTCCATATGTTGTGCTTGATGCTACTTGTCTCGTCTCCCAATAACAGCTAGGTTGCACTGTGGTACGCCGTAGAGGCGTGTGGGAGGAACGTACGAACGCATTGTATGTCACCCTGGGTCGCTGGGGGTGGTGGTGCGGTGAGTCAGGTCAGGTCAGGTCAGCGTGAGCCGTCTGATGTAGTGACGCGTGTATTCCGACTTTGTCGTATTGCCTCACACAAAGTGCTACCCTGGTGGACCGCGTTCCATATCTGGGACATGCCGCAGATGCCGGTTGACAGTGGATCGCGGAAGGTACATCGCATACGTGCGCGGGCCACCTTCCACGTGTTCTCTTCTGCACATGTCGCAGTGTGTATGTGGTCTGATGTAGCGTGTCGTGACACATGACATCCTGGCATGCAAGAATTGTTGAATTCGCAAATGTAGGTGGACATCTACGTTTACTGCCCAAGATACGCAAATGAACTGGAAATCCGTTGTTGAGCGGTTGTTCACGCTGGAGGTGAATCTGTGATGGCGACGATCGGTACAGCTATTAACCGGTTGTAACACGCGATCTAGTGTCATCCACACGCGTGACTAGGCCCATGTGGGTATGAAGCGATACGCGGCGGTGGCTTGGTGGGACTGTTCCCGGCCGGTGAAGGGGGGCCGCCCGGCGTGTTGGCCGCGCGCTGCGTGGGCGCACGCGCAACAGGCGGCTGGTGGGGGGCGCCGAGTGGCAGGAGCGCCAGCCGACGGGCCCGGCAGGCGGCGCAGCTACGCTGCGGCGCACCCTGCACGCGGCGCCTGGCGGCCAAAGTTGGTTCAGCCGAGCCCGGTGCGAAGCGCGGTGGACATCTGCAGTGTGCTGGTCTGATTGAGGACTGTGTGCGTTGAGGATGCGCCGCCGCCTGGCACTCGGCGCCGCGACGCCGTCTGCTGCTCGGTCGCCCCAGCGGTTCTCGCAGGTGGTTTGTATCGCAGTTGTGCGGACGTGTTGGCGCGTGCGCTGTGCTGGGAGAGTTCGCTTCTGCACCCAAGTGGGGCTTTGCCCTTGTGTGGCGCTGGCGTTGGAGCTGCCGGTCACCATAGGTGGCGCGTGTTGTCTCCCGCCGGCAATGCCACGACAGCACGCTCCCGGGCCTCTGTCGGCAGCGGCAAGCTCAGTTGGGAGCAAGGGTGTTCGCACTAAAACCGTCTACTCGCCTAACTCCGGGCGATTGCGCCTCTCTCGAAACCGACCAAGTACCTAGGACGGCGCTGCGCGCCGCCGGGACCTGAGAGGGTTTCGAGGTGTATCGTGCAGGGGAGCTCGGCCTCCTCCTGTTTGCAGAATAATTGAGCGGACGCTTGCGTGTTCGCGCGGGCCCCCGGGACACACTCCCGGGCGGCCGGCTGCTCAGCTCTAGTTGACGCAGCTCCCTGGTTGATCCTGCCAGTAGTCATATGCTTGTCTCAAAGATTAAGCCATGCATGTCTCAGTACAAGCCGCATTAAGGTGAAACCGCGAATGGCTCATTAAATCAGTTATGGTTCCTTAGATCGTACCCACGTTACTTGGATAACTGTGGTAATTCTAGAGCTAATACATGCAAACAGAGTCCCGAAACAGAGCTGAGGAACTGGTGTGTGCAGTGACTAGAGCGATGAAGGCGGCCGTGCCAACTAGGAGGAGGGCCATGGCGGCCTCGCCGACACCATGGTCTCCTGAGCTGCAGGAGCTGCGTCAGTCTGTCAGAAGGCTGCGAAGGCACTACCAGCGCAGTGTCGTCTGGTGGGAGAAGCAGAGATGGTTACTGCTATACCGGGAGGCAAAGGAAACATTTCAAAAAGAATTAAAAGCGGTCCGAGTTAGAAGCTGGGAGACATTCGTGACCAATCAGCTGGCCTTGGATCCATGGGGGATTCCGTATAAACTAGTAAGAGAAAAGATCCGCTCCCCTATGATGCTGTCCACAGTCAGGCATGGGGATGGGATGACGGACTCATGGCAGGAGACTGCTGAGGTCCTACTCCGATCCCTGTTGCCTGACGACGACAGAACAGAGGATACTGAGGAACAGCGACGGTTGCGAGATTTAGATCTGGGCGACTATACAAATGATGAGGCAGTCCTCCCCTTCTCGGAGGAAGAGGTCGCTGCCCTCATAAAGACAATAAAGAGAGGGAAAGCCCCTGGGCCAGACGGCATTGTGGCGGAGGTGGTGCAGTTCTTGGCCCCACAACTGGTCGCTCCTTTGACCCAGCTGTACAACGAGTGCCTTCGGCAAGGTAAATTCCCGAGGATCTGGAAGGCAGCAAACGTTGTAATCATTAAAAAAGGCCCCGATAAAGATCCAGCTGAGGCAAAGTCTTACAGACCCATCTGCCTTCTGGATGTGCTCGGGAAAATCCTTGAAAAGCTGCTTGCTGATAGGCTGACTGCCCACCGAGTGCTGCACGGGATGAGCGACAGACAGTTTGGCTTCAGGCCTGGGCGTTCCGCATCTGATGCGATCGCCCTGGCGGCCGAGGTCTGTGGTTCGGCCCCGTGCAAGTACATCGTCGGCATCATGGTGGACATTAGTGGCGCCTTTGACAACCTGTGGTGGCCTTCGCTCTTCTCCTGCTTGCGGGAGAAAGAGTGCCCAGGGCCGCTATACGGTTGCCTTAGGAGCTATTGTGTAGATCGGGAGGTCTGGCTATCATCCCCTAGCGGGAGGATTGGAAAACCCATAACAAAGGGATGTCCCCAGGGTTCCGTCTTAGGTCCCCTATTTTGGGATATCCACATGGAGCCACTCTTAAATGCATTGCAACAAAATGAAGATGTGCTAGAGGTGATAGCCTACGCTGATGACCTCCTTCTACTGGTTGGCGGCCGAAGTCGCGAGGACATTGAACCAAAAATAGATAGAGCCATGACGCAACTACTATCATGGTGCCGTAATACCAAGATGACCATCTCACCGACTAAATCAACCTATCTATTACTAAAGGGACAGTTAATAAGAAACCCGACTGTAAGAATTGAGGGCACACCAGTACTCCGACGACGAGAGGGACGTTACTTAGGGATCATCATCGATGAAAGGTGGAACTTCGGAAAGCACATTGAAACCGTGACACAAAGAGCTCTGCAAATTCTCAATAACCTTATCACCATAGGTCATAAAAGATTTCATCTCCCCCCTCACCTTATCAAATTGTATCATAACAGCATACTAACATCAATAGTGGGTTACGGCGCGGGAGTCTGGGCACACAGGCTCACGAGGGTTGTGCCCGCCATGTCGGTGAGAAGGGTTCAAAGGAACATGATATTAAGATCTGTGGGGGCATACAGAACATCTCCGGGAGGGGCCCTACTAGTAATAATGGGGCTTTGTCCTCTGGATATCAAACTCAGGGAACAGGGTGCTTGGTATTGGGCAAAGAAAGGGGACATAGAAAAAGTAGAAGACATCTTGGGAGTTAGGGTTAGGGATAAGGGCGAGATACGGAAGAGGGGTGAAGAGCTATGGCAAGAAGTTTGGGAGGCAGAGGAATCCGGCAGAAGAACTTTCAGCTTCCTGCCGAATGTGAGGGAAAGAATAAGCATGGGTTATTTTGAACCAACTAGGGGTTTGTTCCACTTTCTCACTGGACATGGGCCTTACCCGACGTATCTATGTCGGTTTGGGAAGAGGGCAACGCCTGCGTGTGACTGTGGTGCATCGGAGGGAACTCCCGACCATGTGGTCTACGAGTGCCCCCTTTTCGATGATGTAGCAACTACACTTAGACAGCAACTACCCAACTATGACACGTATATGTTATTAAGACAAGAAGAGACCTTTCGACTGCTAAATCAGTTGGCAAATGAGGTATCACGAAAGGTCCTAACTCAATATCTGAGAGAGCTTTAAGACTTAAAAATTAACATACTAGGTCAATGCCCCAATCCCGTACCGCCTGTGCGTGGACTGGTCGACTGGTAAAGTTGGAATCCGCCACGCGCAGGATAGGGGGAGAGGGGCGACCATACCGGATTTGACAACGCACCGTTTCTGACTTAGAATAGTTCATTAGGTTAGGAAATTAGAATAGGAATTAAAATAGAAACCTGCAGCGAATAAAAGTATTGGCCTGCCCTGTGCCAGGGCGCGTTCACCGGGGTTAGCTCGGTGAGCAAGGCACACAAGTAGGATTGTATAATTATTGGCATATTTGTAACGCTGCAGGCAGTAGAGACTAGTGTAAGTAGTAATACTAGGAGTAGCAGATTTGTTAATTAGTAGGTCTGCCCATTCAACTAACACACTGTCTGTAGATTATAATTAGAAATGTATAAGCTGTACCTAAGTAATGTATTATATCATGACCCACTAATTAATAAGGTGGTGGGTTTTATTGTATAAAATATTTTGTAAGAAATAAAGATTTTTTTTTTTTAAAAAAAAAAAAAAAAAAAAAAAAAAAAAAAAAAAAAAAAAAAAACAGAGTCCCGACCAGAGATGGAAGGGACGCTTTTATTAGATCAAAACCAATCGGATTGGCTTGTCTGGTCCGTTTGCCTTGGTGACTCTGAATAACTTTGGGCTGATCGCACGGTCCTCGTACCGGCGACGCATCTTTCAAATGTCTGCCTTATCAACTGTCGATGGTAGGTTCTGCGCCTACCATGGTTGTAACGGGTAACGGGGAATCAGGGTTCGATTCCGGAGAGGGAGCCTGAGAAACGGCTACCACATCCAAGGAAGGCAGCAGGCGCGCAAATTACCCACTCCCGGCACGGGGAGGTAGTGACGAAAAATAACGATACGGGACTCATCCGAGGCCCCGTAATCGGAATGAGTACACTTTAAATCCTTTAACGAGTATCTATTGGAGGGCAAGTCTGGTGCCAGCAGCCGCGGTAATTCCAGCTCCAATAGCGTATATTAAAGTTGTTGCGGTTAAAAAGCTCGTAGTTGGATTTGTGTCCCACGCTGTTGGTTCACCGCCCGTCGGTGTTTAACTGGCATGTATCGTGGGACGTCCTGCCGGTGGGGCGAGCCGAAGGGGTGCTTTCGCGTCCCGAGGCGGACCCCGTTTAAATCCTACCAGGGTGCTCTTTGTTGAGTGTCTCGGTGGGCCGGCACGTTTACTTTGAACAAATTAGAGTGCTTAAAGCAGGCAAGCCCGCCTGAATACTGTGTGCATGGAATAATGGAATAGGACCTCGGTTCTATTTTGTTGGTTTTCGGAACCCGAGGTAATGATTAATAGGGACAGGCGGGGGCATTCGTATTGCGACGTTAGAGGTGAAATTCTTGGATCGTCGCAAGACGAACAGAAGCGAAAGCATTTGCCAAGTATGTTTTCATTAATCAAGAACGAAAGTTAGAGGTTCGAAGGCGATCAGATACCGCCCTAGTTCTAACCATAAACGATGCCAGCCAGCGATCCGCCGCAGTTCCTCCGATGACTCGGCGGGCAGCCTCCGGGAAACCAAAGCTTTTGGGTTCCGGGGGAAGTATGGTTGCAAAGCTGAAACTTAAAGGAATTGACGGAAGGGCACCACCAGGAGTGGAGCCTGCGGCTTAATTTGACTCAACACGGGAAACCTCACCAGGCCCGGACACCGGAAGGATTGACAGATTGATAGCTCTTTCTTGATTCGGTGGGTGGTGGTGCATGGCCGTTCTTAGTTGGTGGAGCGATTTGTCTGGTTAATTCCGATAACGAACGAGACTCTAGCCTGCTAACTAGTCGCGTGACATCCTTCGTGCTGTCAGCGATTACTTTTCTTCTTAGAGGGACAGGCGGCTTCTAGCCGCACGAGATTGAGCAATAACAGGTCTGTGATGCCCTTAGATGTTCTGGGCCGCACGCGCGCTACACTGAAGGAATCAGCGTGTCTTCCTAGGCCGAAAGGTCGGGGTAACCCGCTGAACCTCCTTCGTGCTAGGGATTGGGGCTTGCAATTGTTCCCCATGAACGAGGAATTCCCAGTAAGCGCGAGTCATAAGCTCGCGTTGATTACGTCCCTGCCCTTTGTACACACCGCCCGTCGCTACTACCGATTGAATGATTTAGTGAGGTCTTCGGACTGGTACGCGGCATCGACTCTGTCGTTGCCGATGCTACCGGAAAGATGACCAAACTTGATCATTTAGAGGAAGTAAAAGTCGTAACAAGGTTTCCGTAGGTGAACCTGCGGAAGGATCATTACCGACTAGACTGCATGTCTTTCGATGTGCGTGTCGTGTCGCGCAACACGCTACCTGTACGGCAGTGGCCGTGCGCCGCGTGCGGAACCACGCGTGCCTCTCAAAACTAGCGGAAGTGTTGTTGTTGTGTGGTACGAGCGCTGAAGCTCTGGAGCGGCTGGCCTGCGGTACCTGGCGCCTGGCGCCGGTTTTGAATGACGTTCGCCCGAGTGCCTGTCCGCTCCGGTGTGGAGCCGTACGACGCCCATCGGCTGTGAGGCCGTTGGACACAAAAAAAATAGTGGAACAGGGGCCGTCAGACGCCTCAGTCCCGCAAATGCTACTGTCTTGAAAGAGACAGTGGGAGACTGAAAAGGAAAAGATCACCCAGGACGGTGGATCACTCGGCTCGTGGGTCGATGAAGAACGCAGCAAATTGCGCGTCGACATGTGAACTGCAGGACACATGAACATCGACGTTTCGAACGCACATTGCGGTCCATGGATTCCGTTCCCGGGCCACGTCTGGCTGAGGGTCGGCTACGTATACTGAAGCGCGCGGCGTTTGTCCCGCTTCGGAGACGTGGGAGTGTCGTGGTCGCCTGTGTGGCCGGCCGCGTCTCCTTAAACGTGCGATGCGCGCCCGTCGCCTGGCGGTTCGCATACCGGTACTTTCTCGGTAGCGTGCACAGCCGGCTGGCGGTGTGGCGTGCGACACCTCGTACAACGACCTCAGAGCAGGCGAGACTACCCGCTGAATTTAAGCATATTACTAAGCGGAGGAAAAGAAACTAACAAGGATTCCCCCAGTAGCGGCGAGCGAACAGGGAAGAGTCCAGCACCGAACCCCGCAGGCTGCCGCCTGTCGTGGCATGTGGTGTTTGGGAGGGTCCACTACCCCGACGCCTCGCGCCGAGCCCAAGTCCAACTTGAATGAGGCCACGGCCCGTAGAGGGTGCCAGGCCCGTAGCGGCCGGTGCGAGCGTCGGCGGGACCTCTCCTTCGAGTCGGGTTGCTTGAGAGTGCAGCTCCAAGTGGGTGGTAAACTCCATCTGAGACTAAATATGACCACGAGACCGATAGCGAACAAGTACCGTGAGGGAAAGTTGAAAAGAACTTTGAAGAGAGAGTTCAAAAGTACGTGAAACCGTTCTGGGGTAAACGTGAGAAGTCCGAAAGGTCGAACGGGTGAGATTCACGCCCATCCGGCCACTGGCCCCCGCCCTCGGCAGATGGGGCCGGCCGCCCGCGCGGAGCAATCCGCGGCGGGGTCGTGTCCGGTTGCCTTTCCACTCGCCGCGGGGTGGGGCCGTTCCGGTGTGCGGTGGGCCGCACTTCTCCCCTAGTAGGACGTCGCGACCCGCTGGGTGCCGGCCTACGGCCCGGGTGCGCAGCCTGTCCTTCCGCGGGCCTCGGTTCGCGTCTGTTGGGCAGAGCCCCGGTGTCCTGGCTGGCTGCTCGGCGGTATATCTGGAGGAGTCGATTCGCCCCTTTGGGCGCTCGGGCTCCCGGCAAGCGCGCGCGGTTCTTCCCGGATGACGGACCTACCTGGCCCGGCCCCGGACCCGCGCCGCTGTTGGCTCGGGATGCTCTCGGGCGGAATAATCGCTCCCGTCAGCGGCGCTTCAGCTTTGGACAATTTCACGACCCGTCTTGAAACACGGACCAAGGA
>NW_026062235.1:87500-90000 GCF_023897955.1 Schistocerca gregaria | reverse complement strand
CTTAACCTAACTGTGGCTGTACCAGTTTATCGCTTAACCTAACTGTGGCTGTACCAGTTTATCGCTTAACCTAACTGTGGCTGTACCAGTTTATCGCTTAACCTAACTGTGGCTGTACCAGTTTATCGCTTAACCTAACTGTGGCTGTACCAGTTTATCGCTTAACCTAACTGTGGCTGTACCAGTTTATCGCTTAACCTAACTGTGGCTGTACCAGTTTATCGCTTAACCTAACTGTGGCTGTACCAGTTTATCGCTTAACCTAACTGTGGCTGTACCAGTTTATCGCTTAACCTAACTGTGGCTGTACCAGTTTATCGCTTAACCTAACTGTGGCTGTACCAGTTTATCGCTTAACCTAACTGTGGCTGTACCAGTTTATCGCTTAACCTAACTGTGGCTGTACCAGATTATCGCTTAACCTAACTGTGGCTGTACCAGATTATCGCTTAACCTAACTGTGGCTGTACCAGATTATCGCTTAACCTAACTGTGGCTGTACCAGATTATCGCTTAACCTAACTGTGGCTGTACCAGATTATCGCTTAACCTAACTGTGGCTGTACCAGATTATCGCTTAACCTAACTCAATTTGTCCCTTAACCTAACTCAATTTGTCCCTTAACCTAACTCAAGTTGTCCCTTAACCTAACTCAATTTGTCCCTTAACCTAACTCAATTTGTCCCTTAACCTAACTCAATTTGTCCCTTAACCTAACTCAAGTTGTCCCTTAACCTAACTCAAGTTGTCCCTTAACCTAACTCAAGTTGTCCCTTAACCTAACTCAAGTTGTCCCTTAACCTAACTCAAGTTGTCCCTTAACCTAACTCAATTTGTCCCTTAACCTAACTCAATTTGTCCCTTAACCTAACTCAATTTGTCCCTTAACCTAACTCAATTTGTCCCTTAACCTAACTCAATTTGTCCCTTAACCTAACTCAAGTTGTCCCTTAACCTAACTCAAGTTGTCCCTTAACCTAACTCAAGTTGTCCCTTAACCTAACTCAAGTTGTCCCTTAACCTAACTCAAGTTGTCCCTTAACCTAACTCAAGTTGTCCCTTAACCTAACTCAAGTTGTCCCTTAACCTAACTCAATTTGTCCCTTAACCTAACTCAAGTTGTCCCTTAACCTAACTCAATTTGTCCCTTAACCTAACTCAATTTGTCCCTTAACCTAACTCAATTTGTCCCTTAACCTAACTCAATTTGTCCCTTAACCTAACTCAATTTGTCCCTTAACCTAACTCAATTTGTCCCTTAACCTAACTCAAGTTGTCCCTTAACCTAACTCAAGTTGTCCCTTAACCTAACTCAAGTTGTCCCTTAACCTAACTCAATTTGTCCCTTAACCTAACTCAATTTGTCCCTTAACCTAACTCAATTTGTCCCTTAACCTAACTCAATTTGTCCCTTAACCTAACTCAATTTGTCCCTTAACCTAACTCAATTTGTCCCTTAACCTAACTCAATTTGTCCCTTAACCTAACTCAATTTGTCCCTTAACCTAACTCAATTTGTCCCTTAACCTAACTCAAGTTGTCCCTTAACCTAACTCAAGTTGTCCCTTAACCTAACTCAAGTTGTCCCTTAACCTAACTCAAGTTGTCCCTTAACCTAACTCAAGTTGTCCCTTAACCTAACTCAAGTTGTCCCTTAACCTAACTCAAGTTGTCCCTTAACCTAACTCAATTTGTCCCTTAACCTAACTCAAGTTGTCCCTTAACCTAACTCAATTTGTCCCTTAACCTAACTCAATTTGTCCCTTAACCTAACTCAATTTGTCCCTTAACCTAACTCAATTTGTCCCTTAACCTAACTCAATTTGTCCCTTAACCTAACTCAAGTTGTCCCTTAACCTAACTCAAGTTGTCCCTTAACCTAACTCAAGTTGTCCCTTAACCTAACTCAAGTTGTCCCTTAACCTAACCCACGTTGTCCCTTAACCTAACCCACGTTGTCCCTTAACCTAACCCACGTTGTCCCTTAACCTAACCCACGTTGTCCCTTAACCTAACCCACGTTGTCCCTTAACCTAACCCACGTTGTCCCTTAACCTAACCCACGTTGTCCCTTAACCTAACCCACGTTGTCCCTTAACCTAACCCACGTTGTCCCTTAACCTAACCCACGTTGTCCCTTAACCTAACCCACGTTGTCCCTTAACCTAACCCACGTTGTCCCTTAACCTAACCCACGTTGTCCCTTAACCTAACCCACGTTGTCCCTTAACCTAACCCACGTTGTCCCTTAACCTAACCCACGTTGTCCCTTAACCTAACCCACGTTGTCCCTTAACCTAACCCACGTTGTCCCTTAACCTAACCCACGTTGTCCCTTTGCCTAACATAGTTCACTGCTCGGAATCTCTGGTGTCGTTGTTATCCTCATGTAGATGTCTTGCGAGTGTTGCTTACTTTCCACATATTCCTGCTATCCACTGTCAATTGTACTGCAATAGGACTATATCGCCGACCCCCCCCCCTCCCCCCCCTCTGTCC
>NW_026062235.1:75000-77500 GCF_023897955.1 Schistocerca gregaria | reverse complement strand
CAAATATCATCCCCCGCCCTCGTGTTATACCACATGAAAAATTGCAGAAGTGAGAGACACACATCCGCCAGCCTCTTGCTACAAGCATCGAACCGACGTGACGTATCTGACGGTGACTCAGGCATCCGTGTACTGCCACCACTATCCACCCCCCCCCCCCCCTCTCTCTCTGCCCCCTTCCCACACAATACCAAATTTAACCAACTTTATCGCTTAACCTAACTGTGGCTCTACCAGTTTATCGCTTAACCTAACTGTGGCTGTACCAGTTTATCGCTTAACCTAACTGTGGCTGTACCAGTTTATCGCTTAACCTAACTGTGGCTGTACCAGTTTATCGCTTAACCTAACTGTGGCTGTACCAGTTTATCGCTTAACCTAACTGTGGCTGTACCAGTTTATCGCTTAACCTAACTGTGGCTGTACCAGTTTATCGCTTAACCTAACTGTGGCTGTACCAGTTTATCGCTTAACCTAACTGTGGCTGTACCAGTTTATCGCTTAACCTAACTGTGGCTGTACCAGTTTATCGCTTAACCTAACTGTGGCTGTACCAGTTTATCGCTTAACCTAACTGTGGCTGTACCAGATTATCGCTTAACCTAACTGTGGCTGTACCAGATTATCGCTTAACCTAACTGTGGCTGTACCAGATTATCGCTTAACCTAACTGTGGCTGTACCAGATTATCGCTTAACCTAACTGTGGCTGTACCAGATTATCGCTTAACCTAACTGTGGCTGTACCAGATTATCGCTTAACCTAACTCAATTTGTCCCTTAACCTAACTCAATTTGTCCCTTAACCTAACTCAAGTTGTCCCTTAACCTAACTCAATTTGTCCCTTAACCTAACTCAATTTGTCCCTTAACCTAACTCAAGTTGTCCCTTAACCTAACTCAAGTTGTCCCTTAACCTAACTCAAGTTGTCCCTTAACCTAACTCAAGTTGTCCCTTAACCTAACTCAAGTTGTCCCTTAACCTAACTCAATTTGTCCCTTAACCTAACTCAATTTGTCCCTTAACCTAACTCAATTTGTCCCTTAACCTAACTCAATTTGTCCCTTAACCTAACTCAAGTTGTCCCTTAACCTAACTCAAGTTGTCCCTTAACCTAACTCAAGTTGTCCCTTAACCTAACTCAAGTTGTCCCTTAACCTAACTCAAGTTGTCCCTTAACCTAACTCAAGTTGTCCCTTAACCTAACTCAATTTGTCCCTTAACCTAACTCAAGTTGTCCCTTAACCTAACTCAATTTGTCCCTTAACCTAACTCAATTTGTCCCTTAACCTAACTCAATTTGTCCCTTAACCTAACTCAATTTGTCCCTTAACCTAACTCAATTTGTCCCTTAACCTAACTCAATTTGTCCCTTAACCTAACTCAAGTTGTCCCTTAACCTAACTCAAGTTGTCCCTTAACCTAACTCAAGTTGTCCCTTAACCTAACTCAAGTTGTCCCTTAACCTAACTCAAGTTGTCCCTTAACCTAACTCAAGTTGTCCCTTAACCTAACTCAATTTGTCCCTTAACCTAACTCAATTTGTCCCTTAACCTAACTCAATTTGTCCCTTAACCTAACTCAATTTGTCCCTTAACCTAACTCAATTTGTCCCTTAACCTAACTCAATTTGTCCCTTAACCTAACTCAAGTTGTCCCTTAACCTAACTCAAGTTGTCCCTTAACCTAACTCAAGTTGTCCCTTAACCTAACTCAAGTTGTCCCTTAACCTAACTCAAGTTGTCCCTTAACCTAACTCAAGTTGTCCCTTAACCTAACTCAATTTGTCCCTTAACCTAACTCAAGTTGTCCCTTAACCTAACTCAAGTTGTCCCTTAACCTAACTCAATTTGTCCCTTAACCTAACTCAATTTGTCCCTTAACCTAACTCAATTTGTCCCTTAACCTAACTCAATTTGTCCCTTAACCTAACTCAATTTGTCCCTTAACCTAACTCAAGTTGTCCCTTAACCTAACTCAAGTTGTCCCTTAACCTAACTCAAGTTGTCCCTTAACCTAACTCAAGTTGTCCCTTAACCTAACCCACGTTGTCCCTTAACCTAACCCACGTTGTCCCTTAACCTAACCCACGTTGTCCCTTAACCTAACCCACGTTGTCCCTTAACCTAACCCACGTTGTCCCTTAACCTAACCCACGTTGTCCCTTAACCTAACCCACGTTGTCCCTTAACCTAACCCACGTTGTCCCTTAACCTAACCCACGTTGTCCCTTAACCTAACCCACGTTGTCCCTTAACCTAACCCACGTTGTCCCTTAACCTAACCCACGTTGTCCCTTAACCTAACCCACGTTGTCCCTTAACCTAACCCACGTTGTCCCTTAACCTAACCCACGTTGTCCCTTAACCTAACCCACGTTGTCCCTTTGCCTAACATAGTTCACTGCTCGGAATCTCTGGTGTCGTTGTTATCCTCATGTAGATGTCTTGCGAGTGTTGCTTACTTTCCACATATTCCTGCTATCCACTGTCAATTGTAC
>NW_026062235.1:62500-65000 GCF_023897955.1 Schistocerca gregaria | reverse complement strand
CCAAATATCACCACCCGCCCTCGTGTTATACCACATGAAAAATTGCAGAAGTGAGAGACACAGACCCGCCAGCCTCTTGCTACAAGCATCGAACCGACGTGACGTATCTGACGGTGACTCAGGCATCCGCGTACTGCCACCACTATCCACCCCCCCCCCTCTCTGCCCCCTTCCCACACAATACCAAATTTAACCAACTTTATCGCTTAACCTAACTGTGGTTTTACCAGATTATCGCTTAACCTAACTGTGGTTTTACCAGATTATCGCTTAACCTAACTGTGGCTGTACCAGATTATCGCTTAACCTAACTGTGGCTGTACCAGATTATCGCTTAACCTAACTGTGGCTGTACCAGATTATCGCTTAACCTAACTGTGGCTGTACCAGATTATCGCTTAACCTAACTGTGGCTGTACCAGATTATCGCTTAACCTAACTGTGGCTGTACCAGATTATCGCTTAACCTAACTGTGGCTGTACCAGATTATCGCTTAACCTAACTGTGGTTGTACCAGATTATCCCTTAACCTAACTCAATTTGTCCCTTAACCTAACTCAATTTGTCCCTTAACCTAACTCAATTTGTCCCTTAACCTAACTCAATTTGTCCCTTAACCTAACTCAATTTGTCCCTTAACCTAACTCAATTTGTCCCTTAACCTAACTCAATTTGTCCCTTAACCTAACTCAATTTGTCCCTTAACCTAACTCAATTTGTCCCTTAACCTAACTCAATTTGTCCCTTAACCTAACTCAATTTGTCCCTTAACCTAACTCAATTTGTCCCTTAACCTAACTCAATTTGTCCCTTAACCTAACTCAATTTGTCCCTTAACCTAACCCACGTTGTCCCTTAACCTAACCCACGTTGTCCCTTAACCTAACCCACGTTGTCCCTTAACCTAACCCACGTTGTCCCTTAACCTAACCCACGTTGTCCCTTAACCTAACCCACGTTGTCCCTTAACCTAACCCACGTTGTCCCTTAACCTAACCCACGTTGTCCCTTAACCTAACCCACGTTGTCCCTTAACCTAACCCACGTTGTCCCTTAACCTAACCCACGTTGTCCCTTAACCTAACCCACGTTGTCCCTTAACCTAACCCACGTTGTCCCTTAACCTAACCCACGTTGTCCCTTAACCTAACCCACGTTGTCCCTTAACCTAACCCACGTTGTCCCTTTGCCTAACATAGTTCACTGCTCGGAATCTCTGGTGTCGTTGTTATCCTCATGTAGATGTCTTGCGAGTGTTGCTTACTTTCCACATATTCCCGCTATCCACTGTCAATTGTACTGCAATAGGACTATATCGCCCCCCCCCCCCCCCTCTGCCCCTCTCTTTGTGTCTCCGTCCTCTCAAGCTGGTCGGTCTGGCGTTTGAGTGTTAAATGAGCCTCGCAGCTGTTCAGTTGCGTTCAGATGTCGACGCCCTCAGTGTACGTCGTGGTATGGTCTGTGTCCATTGTCCGCTGATGTCGTACGCGTAACCCACACGCTGTACCGATCATCGGTAGTTACGTACAGAGTGAAGTAGTGTGATACGTGTGACCGTACGCTGGCTGTGCCCAACGGTGTCGAATCTCAATTTCCATATGTTGTGCTCGATGCTACTTGTCTCGTCTCCCAATAACAGCTAGGTTGCACTGTGGTACGCCGTAGAGGCGTGTGGGAGGAACGTACGAACGCATTGTATGTCACCCTGGGTCGCTGGGGGTGGTGGTGCGGTGAGTCAGGTCAGGTCAGCGTGAGCCGTGTGATGTAGTGACGCGTGTATTCCGACTTTGTCGTATTGCCTCACACAAAGTGCTACCCTGGTGGACCGCGTTCCATATCTGGGACATGCCGCAGATGCCGGTTGACAGTGGATCGCGGAAGGGACTTCGCATACGTGCGCGGGCCACCTTCCACGTGTTCTCTTCTGCACATGTCGCAGTGTGTATGTGGTCTGATGTAGCGTGTCGTGACACATGACATCCTGGCATGCAAGAATTGTTGAATTCGCAAATGTAGGTGGACATCTACGTTTACTGCCCAAGATACGCAAATGAACTGGAAATCCGTTGTTGAGCGGTTGTTCACGCTGGAGGTGAATCTGTGATGGCGACGATCGGTACAGCTATTAACCGGTTGTTTCAGCGGTACCCGCCACATCCACACACGTGACTAGGCCCATGTGGGTATGAAGCGATACGCGGCGGTGGCTTGGTGGGACTGTTCCCGGCCGGTGAAGGGGGGCCGCCCGGCGTGTTGGCCGCGCGCTGCGTGGGCGCACGCGCAACAGGCGGCTGGTGGGGGGCGCCGAGTGGCAGGAGCGCCAGCCGACGGGCTCGGCAGGCGGCGCAGCTACGCTGCGGCGCACCCTGCACGCGGCGCCTGGCGGCCAAAGTTGGTTCAGCCGAGCCCGGTGCGAAGCGCGGTGGACATCTGCAGTGTGCTGGTCTGATTGAGGACTGTGTGCGTTGAGGATGCGCCGCCGCCTGGCACTCGGCGCCG
>NW_026062235.1:50000-52500 GCF_023897955.1 Schistocerca gregaria | reverse complement strand
AACCTAACCCACGTTGTCCCTTAACCTAACCCACGTTGTCCCTTAACCTAACCCACGTTGTCCCTTAACCTAACCCACGTTGTCCCTTAACCTAACCCACGTTGTCCCTTAACCTAACCCACGTTGTCCCTTTGCCTAACATAGTTCACTGCTCGGAATCTCTGGTGTCGTTGTTATCCTCATGTAGATGTCTTGCGAGTGTTGCTTACTTTCCACATATTCCCGCTATCCACTGTCAATTGTACTGCAATAGGACTATATCGCCCCCCCCCCCCTCTGCCCCTCTCTTTGTGTCTCCGTCCTCTCAAGCTGGTCGGTCTGGCGTTTGAGTGTTAAATGAGCCTCGCAGCTGTTCAGTTGCGTTCAGATGTCGACGCCCTCAGTGTACGTCGTGGTATGGTCTGTGTCCATTGTCCGCTGATGTCGTACGCGTAACCCACACGCTGTACCGATCATCGGTAGTTACGTACAGAGTGAAGTAGTGTGATACGTGTGACCGTACGCTGGCTGTGCCCAACGGTGTCGAATCTCAATTTCCATATGTTGTGCTCGATGCTACTTGTCTCGTCTCCCAATAACAGCTAGGTTGCACTGTGGTACGCCGTAGAGGCGTGTGGGAGGAACGTACGAACGCATTGTATGTCACCCTGGGTCGCTGGGGGTGGTGGTGCGGTGAGTCAGGTCAGGTCAGCGTGAGCCGTGTGATGTAGTGACGCGTGTATTCCGACTTTGTCGTATTGCCTCACACAAAGTGCTACCCTGGTGGACCGCGTTCCATATCTGGGACATGCCGCAGATGCCGGTTGACAGTGGATCGCGGAAGGGACATCGCATACGTGCGCGGGCCACCTTCCACGTGTTCTCTTCTGCACATGTCGCAGTGTGTATGTGGTCTGATGTAGCGTGTCGTGACACATGACATCCTGGCATGCAAGAATTGTTGAATTCGCAAATGTAGGTGGACATCTACGTTTACTGCCCAAGATACGCAAATGAACTGGAAATCCGTTGTTGAGCGGTTGTTCACGCTGGAGGTGAATCTGTGATGGCGACGATCGGTACAGCTATTAACCGGTTGTTTCAGCGGTACCCGCCACATCCACACACGTGACTAGGCCCATGTGGGTATGAAGCGATACGCGGCGGTGGCTTGGTGGGACTGTTCCCGGCCGGTGAAGGGGGGCCGCCCGGCGTGTTGGCCGCGCGCTGCGTGGGCGCACGCGCAACAGGCGGCTGGTGGGGGGCGCCGAGTGGCAGGAGCGCCAGCCGACGGGCTCGGCAGGCGGCGCAGCTACGCTGCGGCGCACCCTGCACGCGGCGCCTGGCGGCCAAAGTTGGTTCAGCCGAGCCCGGTGCGAAGCGCGGTGGACATCTGCAGTGTGCTGGTCTGATTGAGGACTGTGTGCGTTGAGGATGCGCCGCCGCCTGGCACTCGGCGCCGCGACGCCGTCTGCTGCTCGGTCGCCCCAGCGGTTCTCGCAGGTGGTTTGTATCGCAGTTGTGCGGACGTGTTGGCGCGTGCGCTGTGCTGGGAGAGTTCGCTTCTGCACCCAAGTGGGGCTTTGCCCTTGTGTGGCGCTGGCGTTGGAGCTGCCGGTCACCATAGGTGGCGCGTGTTGTCTCCCGCCGGCAATGCCACGACAGCACGCTCCCGGGCCTCTGTCGGCAGCGGCAAGCTCAGTTGGGAGCAAGGGTGTTCGCACTAAAACCGTCTACTCGCCTAACTCCGGGCGATTGCGCCTCTCTCGAAACCGACCAAGTACCTAGGACGGCGCTGCGCGCCGCCGGGACCTGAGAGGGTTTCGAGGTGTATCGTGCAGGGGAGCTCGGCCTCCTCCTGTTTGCAGAATAATTGAGCGGACGCTTGCGTGTTCGCGCGGGCCCCCGGGACACACTCCCGGGCGGCCGGCTGCTCAGCTCTAGTTGACGCAGCTCCCTGGTTGATCCTGCCAGTAGTCATATGCTTGTCTCAAAGATTAAGCCATGCATGTCTCAGTACAAGCCGCATTAAGGTGAAACCGCGAATGGCTCATTAAATCAGTTATGGTTCCTTAGATCGTACCCACGTTACTTGGATAACTGTGGTAATTCTAGAGCTAATACATGCAAACAGAGTCCCGACCAGAGATGGAAGGGACGCTTTTATTAGATCAAAACCAATCGGATTGGCTTGTCTGGTCCGTTTGCCTTGGTGACTCTGAATAACTTTGGGCTGATCGCACGGTCCTCGTACCGGCGACGCATCTTTCAAATGTCTGCCTTATCAACTGTCGATGGTAGGTTCTGCGCCTACCATGGTTGTAACGGGTAACGGGGAATCAGGGTTCGATTCCGGAGAGGGAGCCTGAGAAACGGCTACCACATCCAAGGAAGGCAGCAGGCGCGCAAATTACCCACTCCCGGCACGGGGAGGTAGTGACGAAAAATAACGATACGGGACTCATCCGAGGCCCCGTAATCGGAATGAGTACACTTTAAATCCTTTAACGAGTATCTATTG
>NW_026062235.1:35000-42500 GCF_023897955.1 Schistocerca gregaria | reverse complement strand
CCTATACGTGCTGTAAGACTGGGCACACAACGTGAATCGCACGTCAGCCAGACACTCGAACATGCACTACTCTCGGCCTGCAACGGAGACACACAATACGTAAACATCTGGAATGCGACAATGTCGAGTGCACCCTCTCTGCCACATTGCACCGTCGACACTATGATAACCAGACCAGTAGGTCCACCTATAAAAGCACAATACCACACTCCTCCGACAACTACCATTGCTCAGATAAACCAACACCACCAACACACATCCTACACAGAGGGGCACCAAATATCACCACCCGCCCTCGTGTTATACCACATGAAAAATTGCAGAAGTGAGAGACACAGACCCGCCAGCCTCTTGCTACAAGCATCGAACCGACGTGACGTATCTGACGGTGACTCAGGCATCCGCGTACTGCCACCACTATCCACCCCCCCCCCTCTCTGCCCCCTTCCCACACAATACCAAATTTAACCAACTTTATCGCTTAACCTAACTGTGGTTTTACCAGATTATCGCTTAACCTAACTGTGGTTTTACCAGATTATCGCTTAACCTAACTTTGGCTGTACCAGATTATCGCTTAACCTAACTGTGGCTGTACCAGATTATCGCTTAACCTAACTGTGGCTGTACCAGATTATCGCTTAACCTAACTGTGGCTGTACCAGATTATCGCTTAACCTAACTGTGGCTGTACCAGATTATCGCTTAACCTAACTGTGGCTGTACCAGATTATCGCTTAACCTAACTGTGGCTGTACCAGATTATCGCTTAACCTAACTGTGGCTGTACCAGATTATCGCTTAACCTAACTGTGGTTGTACCAGATTATCCCTTAACCTAACTCAATTTGTCCCTTAACCTAACTCAATTTGTCCCTTAACCTAACTCAATTTGTCCCTTAACCTAACTCAATTTGTCCCTTAACCTAACTCAATTTGTCCCTTAACCTAACTCAATTTGTCCCTTAACCTAACTCAATTTGTCCCTTAACCTAACTCAATTTGTCCCTTAACCTAACTCAATTTGTCCCTTAACCTAACTCAATTTGTCCCTTAACCTAACTCAATTTGTCCCTTAACCTAACCCACGTTGTCCCTTAACCTAACCCACGTTGTCCCTTAACCTAACCCACGTTGTCCCTTAACCTAACCCACGTTGTCCCTTAACCTAACCCACGTTGTCCCTTAACCTAACCCACGTTGTCCCTTAACCTAACCCACGTTGTCCCTTAACCTAACCCACGTTGTCCCTTAACCTAACCCACGTTGTCCCTTAACCTAACCCACGTTGTCCCTTAACCTAACCCACGTTGTCCCTTAACCTAACCCACGTTGTCCCTTAACCTAACCCACGTTGTCCCTTAACCTAACCCACGTTGTCCCTTAACCTAACCCACGTTGTCCCTTAACCTAACCCACGTTGTCCCTTAACCTAACCCACGTTGTCCCTTAACCTAACCCACGTTGTCCCTTAACCTAACCCACGTTGTCCCTTAACCTAACCCACGTTGTCCCTTAACCTAACCCACGTTGTCCCTTAACCTAACCCACGTTGTCCCTTAACCTAACCCACGTTGTCCCTTTGCCTAACATAGTTCACTGCTCGGAATCTCTGGTGTCATTGTTATCCTCATGTAGATGTCTTGCGAGTGTTGCTTACTTTCCACATATTCCCGCTATCCACTGTCAATTGTACTGCAATAGGACTATATCGCCCCCCCCCCCCTCTGCCCCTCTCTTTGTGTCTCCGTCCTCTCAAGCTGGTCGGTCTGGCGTTTGAGTGTTAAATGAGCCTCGCAGCTGTTCAGTTGCGTTCAGATGTCGACGCCCTCAGTGTACGTCGTGGTATGGTCTGTGTCCATTGTCCGCTGATGTCGTACGCGTAACCCACACGCTGTACCGATCATCGGTAGTTACGTACAGAGTGAAGTAGTGTGATACGTGTGACCGTACGCTGGCTGTGCCCAACGGTGTCGAATCTCAATTTCCATATGTTGTGCTCGATGCTACTTGTCTCGTCTCCCAATAACAGCTAGGTTGCACTGTGGTACGCCGTAGAGGCGTGTGGGAGGAACGTACGAACGCATTGTATGTCACCCTGGGTCGCTGGGGGTGGTGGTGCGGTGAGTCAGGTCAGGTCAGCGTGAGCCGTGTGATGTAGTGACGCGTGTATTCCGACTTTGTCGTATTGCCTCACACAAAGTGCTACCCTGGTGGACCGCGTTCCATATCTGGGACATGCCGCAGATGCCGGTTGACAGTGGATCGCGGAAGGGACATCGCATACGTGCGCGGGCCACCTTCCACGTGTTCTCTTCTGCACATGTCGCAGTGTGTATGTGGTCTGATGTAGCGTGTCGTGACACATGACATCCTGGCATGCAAGAATTGTTGAATTCGCAAATGTAGGTGGACATCTACGTTTACTGCCCAAGATACGCAAATGAACTGGAAATCCGTTGTTGAGCGGTTGTTCACGCTGGAGGTGAATCTGTGATGGCGACGATCGGTACAGCTATTAACCGGTTGTTTCAGCGGTACCCGCCACATCCACACACGTGACTAGGCCCATGTGGGTATGAAGCGATACGCGGCGGTGGCTTGGTGGGACTGTTCCCGGCCGGTGAAGGGGGGCCGCCCGGCGTGTTGGCCGCGCGCTGCGTGGGCGCACGCGCAACAGGCGGCTGGTGGGGGGCGCCGAGTGGCAGGAGCGCCAGCCGACGGGCTCGGCAGGCGGCGCAGCTACGCTGCGGCGCACCCTGCACGCGGCGCCTGGCGGCCAAAGTTGGTTCAGCCGAGCCCGGTGCGAAGCGCGGTGGACATCTGCAGTGTGCTGGTCTGATTGAGGACTGTGTGCGTTGAGGATGCGCCGCCGCCTGGCACTCGGCGCCGCGACGCCGTCTGCTGCTCGGTCGCCCCAGCGGTTCTCGCAGGTGGTTTGTATCGCAGTTGTGCGGACGTGTTGGCGCGTGCGCTGTGCTGGGAGAGTTCGCTTCTGCACCCAAGTGGGGCTTTGCCCTTGTGTGGCGCTGGCGTTGGAGCTGCCGGTCACCATAGGTGGCGCGTGTTGTCTCCCGCCGGCAATGCCACGACAGCACGCTCCCGGGCCTCTGTCGGCAGCGGCAAGCTCAGTTGGGAGCAAGGGTGTTCGCACTAAAACCGTCTACTCGCCTAACTCCGGGCGATTGCGCCTCTCTCGAAACCGACCAAGTACCTAGGACGGCGCTGCGCGCCGCCGGGACCTGAGAGGGTTTCGAGGTGTATCGTGCAGGGGAGCTCGGCCTCCTCCTGTTTGCAGAATAATTGAGCGGACGCTTGCGTGTTCGCGCGGGCCCCCGGGACACACTCCCGGGCGGCCGGCTGCTCAGCTCTAGTTGACGCAGCTCCCTGGTTGATCCTGCCAGTAGTCATATGCTTGTCTCAAAGATTAAGCCATGCATGTCTCAGTACAAGCCGCATTAAGGTGAAACCGCGAATGGCTCATTAAATCAGTTATGGTTCCTTAGATCGTACCCACGTTACTTGGATAACTGTGGTAATTCTAGAGCTAATACATGCAAACAGAGTCCCGACCAGAGATGGAAGGGACGCTTTTATTAGATCAAAACCAATCGGATTGGCTTGTCTGGTCCGTTTGCCTTGGTGACTCTGAATAACTTTGGGCTGATCGCACGGTCCTCGTACCGGCGACGCATCTTTCAAATGTCTGCCTTATCAACTGTCGATGGTAGGTTCTGCGCCTACCATGGTTGTAACGGGTAACGGGGAATCAGGGTTCGATTCCGGAGAGGGAGCCTGAGAAACGGCTACCACATCCAAGGAAGGCAGCAGGCGCGCAAATTACCCACTCCCGGCACGGGGAGGTAGTGACGAAAAATAACGATACGGGACTCATCCGAGGCCCCGTAATCGGAATGAGTACACTTTAAATCCTTTAACGAGTATCTATTGGAGGGCAAGTCTGGTGCCAGCAGCCGCGGTAATTCCAGCTCCAATAGCGTATATTAAAGTTGTTGCGGTTAAAAAGCTCGTAGTTGGATTTGTGTCCCACGCTGTTGGTTCACCGCCCGTCGGTGTTTAACTGGCATGTATCGTGGGACGTCCTGCCGGTGGGGCGAGCCGAAGGGGTGCTTTCGCGTCCCGAGGCGGACCCCGTTTAAATCCTACCAGGGTGCTCTTTGTTGAGTGTCTCGGTGGGCCGGCACGTTTACTTTGAACAAATTAGAGTGCTTAAAGCAGGCAAGCCCGCCTGAATACTGTGTGCATGGAATAATGGAATAGGACCTCGGTTCTATTTTGTTGGTTTTCGGAACCCGAGGTAATGATTAATAGGGACAGGCGGGGGCATTCGTATTGCGACGTTAGAGGTGAAATTCTTGGATCGTCGCAAGACGAACAGAAGCGAAAGCATTTGCCAAGTATGTTTTCATTAATCAAGAACGAAAGTTAGAGGTTCGAAGGCGATCAGATACCGCCCTAGTTCTAACCATAAACGATGCCAGCCAGCGATCCGCCGCAGTTCCTCCGATGACTCGGCGGGCAGCCTCCGGGAAACCAAAGCTTTTGGGTTCCGGGGGAAGTATGGTTGCAAAGCTGAAACTTAAAGGAATTGACGGAAGGGCACCACCAGGAGTGGAGCCTGCGGCTTAATTTGACTCAACACGGGAAACCTCACCAGGCCCGGACACCGGAAGGATTGACAGATTGATAGCTCTTTCTTGATTCGGTGGGTGGTGGTGCATGGCCGTTCTTAGTTGGTGGAGCGATTTGTCTGGTTAATTCCGATAACGAACGAGACTCTAGCCTGCTAACTAGTCGCGTGACATCCTTCGTGCTGTCAGCGATTACTTTTCTTCTTAGAGGGACAGGCGGCTTCTAGCCGCACGAGATTGAGCAATAACAGGTCTGTGATGCCCTTAGATGTTCTGGGCCGCACGCGCGCTACACTGAAGGAATCAGCGTGTCTTCCTAGGCCGAAAGGTCGGGGTAACCCGCTGAACCTCCTTCGTGCTAGGGATTGGGGCTTGCAATTGTTCCCCATGAACGAGGAATTCCCAGTAAGCGCGAGTCATAAGCTCGCGTTGATTACGTCCCTGCCCTTTGTACACACCGCCCGTCGCTACTACCGATTGAATGATTTAGTGGGGTCTTCGGACTGGTACGCGGCATCGACTCTGTCGTTGCCGATGCTACCAGAAAGATGACCGAACTTGATCATTTAGAGGAAGTAAAAGTCGTAACAAGGTTTCCGTAGGTGAACCTGCGGAAGGATCATTACCGACTAGACTGCATGTCTTTCGATGTGCGTGTCGTGTCGTGTCGCGCAACACGCTACCTGTACGGCAGTGGCCGTGCGCCGCGTGCGGAACCACGCGTGCCTCTCAAAACTAGCGGAAGTGTTGTTGTTGTTGTGTGGTACGAGCGCTGAAGCTCTGGAGCGGCTGGCCTGCGGTACCTGGCGCCTGGCGCCGGTTTTGAATGACGTTCGCCCGAGTGCCTGTCCGCCCCGGTGTGGAGCCGTACGACGCCCATCGGCTGTGAGGCCGTTGGACACAAAAAAATAGTGGAACAGGGGCCGTCAGACGCCTCAGTCCCGCAAATGCTGCTGTCTTGAAAGAGACAGTGGGAGACTGAAAAGGAAAAGATCACCCAGGACGGTGGATCACTCGGCTCGTGGGTCGATGAAGAACGCAGCAAATTGCGCGTCGACATGTGAACTGCAGGACACATGAACATCGACGTTTCGAACGCACATTGCGGTCCATGGATTCCGTTCCCGGGCCACGTCTGGCTGAGGGTCGGCTACGTATACTGAAGCGCGCGGCGTTTGTCCCGCTTCGGAGACGTGGGAGTGTCGTGGTCGCCTGTGTGGCCGGCCGCGTCTCCTTAAACGTGCGATGCGCGCCCGTCGCCTGGCGGTTCGCATACCGGTACTTTCTCGGTAGCGTGCACAGCCGGCTGGCGGTGTGGCGTGCGACACCTCGTACAACGACCTCAGAGCAGGCGAGACTACCCGCTGAATTTAAGCATATTACTAAGCGGAGGAAAAGAAACTAACAAGGATTCCCCCAGTAGCGGCGAGCGAACAGGGAAGAGTCCAGCACCGAACCCCGCAGGCTGCCGCCTGTCGTGGCATGTGGTGTTTGGGAGGGTCCACTACCCCGACGCCTCGCGCCGAGCCCAAGTCCAACTTGAATGAGGCCACGGCCCGTAGAGGGTGCCAGGCCCGTAGCGGCCGGTGCGAGCGTCGGCGGGACCTCTCCTTCGAGTCGGGTTGCTTGAGAGTGCAGCTCCAAGTGGGTGGTAAACTCCATCTGAGACTAAATATGACCACGAGACCGATAGCGAACAAGTACTGTGAGGGAAAGTTGAAAAGAACTTTGAAGAGAGAGTTCAAAAGTACGTGAAACCGTTCTGGGGTAAACGTGAGAAGTCCGAAAGGTCGAACGGGTGAGATTCACGCCCATCCGGCCACTGGCCCCCGCCCTCGGCAGATGGGGCCGGCCGCCCGCGCGGAGCAATCCGCGGCGGGGTCGTGTCCGGTTGCCTTTCCACTCGCCGCGGGGTGGGGCCGTTCCGGTGTGCGGTGGGCCGCACTTCTCCCCTAGTAGGACGTCGCGACCCGCTGGGTGCCGGCCTACGGCCCGGGTGCGCAGCCTGTCCTTCCGCGGGCCTCGGTTCGCGTCTGTTGGGCAGAGCCCCGGTGTCCTGGCTGGCTGCTCGGCGGTATATCTGGAGGAGTCGATTCGCCCCTTTGGGCGCTCGGGCTCCCGGCAAGCGCGCGCGGTTCTTCCCGGATGACGGACCTACCTGGCCCGGCCCCGGACCCGCGCCGCTGTTGGCTCGGGATGCTCTCGGGCGGAATAATCGCTCCCGTCAGCGGCGCTTCAGCTTTGGACAATTTCACGACCCGTCTTGAAACACGGACCAAGGAGTCTAACATGTGCGCGAGTCATTGGGCTGTACGAAACCTAAAGGCGTAATGAAAGTGAAGGTCTCGCCTTGCGCGGGCCGAGGGAGGATGGGGCTTCCCCGCCCTTCACGGGGCGGCGGCCTCCGCACTCCCGGGGCGTCTCGTCCTCATTGCGAGGTGAGGCGCACCTAGAGCGTACACGTTGGGACCCGAAAGATGGTGAACTATGCCTGGCCAGGACGAAGTCAGGGGAAACCCTGATGGAGGTCCGTAGCGATTCTGACGTGCAAATCGATCGTCGGAGCTGGGTATAGGGGCGAAAGACTAATCGAATCATCTAGTAGCTGGTTCCCTCCGAAGTTTCCCTCAGGATAGCTGGTGCTCGTACGAGTCTCATCCGGTAAAGCGAATGATTAGAGGCCTTGGGGCCGAAACGACCTCAACCTATTCTCAAACTTTAAATGGGTGAGATCTCCGGCTTGCTTGATATGCTGAAGCCGCGAGCAAACGACTCGGATCGGAGTGCCAAGTGGGCCACTTTTGGTAAGCAGAACTGGCGCTGTGGGATGAACCAAACGCCGAGTTAA
>NW_026062235.1:25000-30000 GCF_023897955.1 Schistocerca gregaria | reverse complement strand
ACTCAATTTGTCCCTTAACCTAACTCAATTTGTCCCTTAACCTAACCCACGTTGTCCCTTAACCTAACCCACGTTGTCCCTTAACCTAACCCACGTTGTCCCTTAACCTAACCCACGTTGTCCCTTAACCTAACCCACGTTGTCCCTTAACCTAACCCACGTTGTCCCTTAACCTAACCCACGTTGTCCCTTAACCTAACCCACGTTGTCCCTTAACCTAACCCACGTTGTCCCTTAACCTAACCCACGTTGTCCCTTAACCTAACCCACGTTGTCCCTTAACCTAACCCACGTTGTCCCTTAACCTAACCCACGTTGTCCCTTAACCTAACCCACGTTGTCCCTTAACCTAACCCACGTTGTCCCTTTGCCTAACATAGTTCACTGCTCGGAATCTCTGGTGTCGTTGTTATCCTCATGTAGATGTCTTGCGAGTGTTGCTTACTTTCCACATATTCCCGCTATCCACTGTCAATTGTACTGCAATAGGACTATATCGCCCCCCCCCCCCCCCTCTGCCCCTCTCTTTGTGTCTCCGTCCTCTCAAGCTGGTCGGTCTGGCGTTTGAGTGTTAAATGAGCCTCGCAGCTGTTCAGTTGCGTTCAGATGTCGACGCCCTCAGTGTACGTCGTGGTATGGTCTGTGTCCATTGTCCGCTGATGTCGTACGCGTAACCCACACGCTGTACCGATCATCGGTAGTTACGTACAGAGTGAAGTAGTGTGATACGTGTGACCGTACGCTGGCTGTGCCCAACGGTGTCGAATCTCAATTTCCATATGTTGTGCTCGATGCTACTTGTCTCGTCTCCCAATAACAGCTAGGTTGCACTGTGGTACGCCGTAGAGGCGTGTGGGAGGAACGTACGAACGCATTGTATGTCACCCTGGGTCGCTGGGGGTGGTGGTGCGGTGAGTCAGGTCAGGTCAGCGTGAGCCGTGTGATGTAGTGACGCGTGTATTCCGACTTTGTCGTATTGCCTCACACAAAGTGCTACCCTGGTGGACCGCGTTCCATATCTGGGACATGCCGCAGATGCCGGTTGACAGTGGATCGCGGAAGGGACATCGCATACGTGCGCGGGCCACCTTCCACGTGTTCTCTTCTGCACATGTCGCAGTGTGTATGTGGTCTGATGTAGCGTGTCGTGACACATGACATCCTGGCATGCAAGAATTGTTGAATTCGCAAATGTAGGTGGACATCTACGTTTACTGCCCAAGATACGCAAATGAACTGGAAATCCGTTGTTGAGCGGTTGTTCACGCTGGAGGTGAATCTGTGATGGCGACGATCGGTACAGCTATTAACCGGTTGTTTCAGCGGTACCCGCCACATCCACACACGTGACTAGGCCCATGTGGGTATGAAGCGATACGCGGCGGTGGCTTGGTGGGACTGTTCCCGGCCGGTGAAGGGGGGCCGCCCGGCGTGTTGGCCGCGCGCTGCGTGGGCGCACGCGCAACAGGCGGCTGGTGGGGGGCGCCGAGTGGCAGGAGCGCCAGCCGACGGGCTCGGCAGGCGGCGCAGCTACGCTGCGGCGCACCCTGCACGCGGCGCCTGGCGGCCAAAGTTGGTTCAGCCGAGCCCGGTGCGAAGCGCGGTGGACATCTGCAGTGTGCTGGTCTGATTGAGGACTGTGTGCGTTGAGGATGCGCCGCCGCCTGGCACTCGGCGCCGCGACGCCGTCTGCTGCTCGGTCGCCCCAGCGGTTCTCGCAGGTGGTTTGTATCGCAGTTGTGCGGACGTGTTGGCGCGTGCGCTGTGCTGGGAGAGTTCGCTTCTGCACCCAAGTGGGGCTTTGCCCTTGTGTGGCGCTGGCGTTGGAGCTGCCGGTCACCATAGGTGGCGCGTGTTGTCTCCCGCCGGCAATGCCACGACAGCACGCTCCCGGGCCTCTGTCGGCAGCGGCAAGCTCAGTTGGGAGCAAGGGTGTTCGCACTAAAACCGTCTACTCGCCTAACTCCGGGCGATTGCGCCTCTCTCGAAACCGACCAAGTACCTAGGACGGCGCTGCGCGCCGCCGGGACCTGAGAGGGTTTCGAGGTGTATCGTGCAGGGGAGCTCGGCCTCCTCCTGTTTGCAGAATAATTGAGCGCGACGCTTGCGTGTTCGCGCGGGCCCCCGGGACACACTCCCGGGCGGCCGGCTGCTCAGCTCTAGTTGACGCAGCTCCCTGGTTGATCCTGCCAGTAGTCATATGCTTGTCTCAAAGATTAAGCCATGCATGTCTCAGTACAAGCCGCATTAAGGTGAAACCGCGAATGGCTCATTAAATCAGTTATGGTTCCTTAGATCGTACCCACGTTACTTGGATAACTGTGGTAATTCTAGAGCTAATACATGCAAACAGAGTCCCGACCAGAGATGGAAGGGACGCTTTTATTAGATCAAAACCAATCGGATTGGCTTGTCTGGTCCGTTTGCCTTGGTGACTCTGAATAACTTTGGGCTGATCGCACGGTCCTCGTACCGGCGACGCATCTTTCAAATGTCTGCCTTATCAACTGTCGATGGTAGGTTCTGCGCCTACCATGGTTGTAACGGGTAACGGGGAATCAGGGTTCGATTCCGGAGAGGGAGCCTGAGAAACGGCTACCACATCCAAGGAAGGCAGCAGGCGCGCAAATTACCCACTCCCGGCACGGGGAGGTAGTGACGAAAAATAACGATACGGGACTCATCCGAGGCCCCGTAATCGGAATGAGTACACTTTAAATCCTTTAACGAGTATCTATTGGAGGGCAAGTCTGGTGCCAGCAGCCGCGGTAATTCCAGCTCCAATAGCGTATATTAAAGTTGTTGCGGTTAAAAAGCTCGTAGTTGGATTTGTGTCCCACGCTGTTGGTTCACCGCCCGTCGGTGTTTAACTGGCATGTATCGTGGGACGTCCTGCCGGTGGGGCGAGCCGAAGGGGTGCTTTCGCGTCCCGAGGCGGACCCCGTTTAAATCCTACCAGGGTGCTCTTTGTTGAGTGTCTCGGTGGGCCGGCACGTTTACTTTGAACAAATTAGAGTGCTTAAAGCAGGCAAGCCCGCCTGAATACTGTGTGCATGGAATAATGGAATAGGACCTCGGTTCTATTTTGTTGGTTTTCGGAACCCGAGGTAATGATTAATAGGGACAGGCGGGGGCATTCGTATTGCGACGTTAGAGGTGAAATTCTTGGATCGTCGCAAGACGAACAGAAGCGAAAGCATTTGCCAAGTATGTTTTCATTAATCAAGAACGAAAGTTAGAGGTTCGAAGGCGATCAGATACCGCCCTAGTTCTAACCATAACGATGCCAGCCAGCGATCCGCCGCAGTTCCTCCGATGACTCGGCGGGCAGCCTCCGGGAAACCAAAGCTTTTGGGTTCCGGGGGAAGTATGGTTGCAAAGCTGAAACTTAAAGGAATTGACGGAAGGGCACCACCAGGAGTGGAGCCTGCGGCTTAATTTGACTCAACACGGGAAACCTCACCAGGCCCGGACACCGGAAGGATTGACAGATTGATAGCTCTTTCTTGATTCGGTGGGTGGTGGTGCATGGCCGTTCTTAGTTGGTGGAGCGATTTGTCTGGTTAATTCCGATAACGAACGAGACTCTAGCCTGCTAACTAGTCGCGTGACATCCTTCGTGCTGTCAGCGATTACTTTTCTTCTTAGAGGGACAGGCGGCTTCTAGCCGCACGAGATTGAGCAATAACAGGTCTGTGATGCCCTTAGATGTTCTGGGCCGCACGCGCGCTACACTGAAGGAATCAGCGTGTCTTCCTAGGCCGAAAGGTCGGGGTAACCCGCTGAACCTCCTTCGTGCTAGGGATTGGGGCTTGCAATTGTTCCCCATGAACGAGGAATTCCCAGTAAGCGCGAGTCATAAGCTCGCGTTGATTACGTCCCTGCCCTTTGTACACACCGCCCGTCGCTACTACCGATTGAATGATTTAGTGAGGTCTTCGGACTGGTACGCGGCATCGACTCTGTCGTTGCCGATGCTACCGGAAAGATGACCAAACTTGATCATTTAGAGGAAGTAAAAGTCGTAACAAGGTTTCCGTAGGTGAACCTGCGGAAGGATCATTACCGACTAGACTGCATGTCTTTCGATGTGCGTGTCGTGTCGTGTCGCGCAACACGCTACCTGTACGGCAGTGGCCGTGCGCCGCGTGCGGAACCACGCGTGCCTCTCAAAACTAGCGGAAGTGTTGTTGTTGTTGTGTGGTACGAGCGCTGAAGCTCTGGAGCGGCTGGCCTGCGGTACCTGGCGCCTGGCGCCGGTTTTGAATGACGTTCGCCCGAGTGCCTGTCCGCCCCGGTGTGGAGCCGTACGACGCCCATCGGCTGTGAGGCCGTTGGACACAAAAAAATAGTGGAACAGGGGCCGTCAGACGCCTCAGTCCCGCAAATGCTGCTGTCTTGAAAGAGACAGTGGGAGACTGAAAAGGAAAAGATCACCCAGGACGGTGGATCACTCGGCTCGTGGGTCGATGAAGAACGCAGCAAATTGCGCGTCGACATGTGAACTGCAGGACACATGAACATCGACGTTTCGAACGCACATTGCGGTCCATGGATTCCGTTCCCGGGCCACGTCTGGCTGAGGGTCGGCTACGTATACTGAAGCGCGCGGCGTTTGTCCCGCTTCGGAGACGTGGGAGTGTCGTGGTCGCCTGTGTGGCCGGCCGCGTCTCCTTAAACGTGCGATGCGCGCCCGTCGCCTGGCGGTTCGCATACCGGTACTTTCTCGGTAGCGTGCACAGCCGGCTGGCGGTGTGGCGTGCGACACCTCGTACAACGACCTCAGAGCAGGCGAGACTACCCGCTGAATTTAAGCATATTACTAAGCGGAGGAAAAGAAACTAACAAGGATTCCCCCAGTAGCGGCGAGCGAACAGGGAAGAGTCCAGCACCGAACCCCGCAGGCTGCCGCCTGTCGTGGCATGTGGTGTTTGGGAGGGTCCACTACCCCGACGCCTCGCGCCGAGCCCAAGTCCAACTTGAATGAGGCCACGGCCCGT
>NW_026062235.1:15000-20000 GCF_023897955.1 Schistocerca gregaria | reverse complement strand
CGAGACCTGACGCCCGGCGGCAAAGAGTGCTCCTCTGAGGATATAGATGTTCCGTTCCGCCGCACAATGGTGACGGTGACCGCTGCCTGCGGTGGCAACGCTGGGCACAGTCGATACTCGCCGTGTGGTGGAAGGTAAACATTATGCGGTACATCAGTACTTTCCTAATAGTTCGGTCGTCTCACGGCACTGCTTAGTAAATGATGCAAGGCCACATATAGATGATTTATGCGAATGTCCCTATACGTGCTGTAAGACTGGGCACACAACGTGAATCGCACGTCAGCCAGACACTCGAACATGCACTACTCTCGGCCTGCAACGGAGACACACAATACGTAAACATCTGGAATGCGACAATGTCGAGTGCACCCTCTCTGCCACATTGCACCGTCGACACTATGATAACCAGACCAGTAGGTCCACCTATAAAAGCACAATACCACACTCCTCCGACAACTACCATTGCTCAGATAAACCAACACCACCAACACACATCCTACACAGAGGGGCACCAAATATCACCACCCGCCCTCGTGTTATACCACATGAAAAATTGCAGAAGTGAGAGACACAGACCCGCCAGCCTCTTGCTACAAGCATCGAACCGACGTGACGTATCTGACGGTGACTCAGGCATCCGCGTACTGCCACCACTATCCACCCCCCCCCCTCTCTGCCCCCTTCCCACACAATACCAAATTTAACCAACTTTATCGCTTAACCTAACTGTGGTTTTACCAGATTATCGCTTAACCTAACTGTGGTTTTACCAGATTATCGCTTAACCTAACTGTGGCTGTACCAGATTATCGCTTAACCTAACTGTGGCTGTACCAGATTATCGCTTAACCTAACTGTGGCTGTACCAGATTATCGCTTAACCTAACTGTGGCTGTACCAGATTATCGCTTAACCTAACTGTGGCTGTACCAGATTATCGCTTAACCTAACTGTGGCTGTACCAGATTATCGCTTAACCTAACTGTGGCTGTACCAGATTATCGCTTAACCTAACTGTGGTTGTACCAGATTATCCCTTAACCTAACTCAATTTGTCCCTTAACCTAACTCAATTTGTCCCTTAACCTAACTCAATTTGTCCCTTAACCTAACTCAATTTGTCCCTTAACCTAACTCAATTTGTCCCTTAACCTAACTCAATTTGTCCCTTAACCTAACTCAATTTGTCCCTTAACCTAACTCAATTTGTCCCTTAACCTAACTCAATTTGTCCCTTAACCTAACTCAATTTGTCCCTTAACCTAACTCAATTTGTCCCTTAACCTAACCCACGTTGTCCCTTAACCTAACCCACGTTGTCCCTTAACCTAACCCACGTTGTCCCTTAACCTAACCCACGTTGTCCCTTAACCTAACCCACGTTGTCCCTTAACCTAACCCACGTTGTCCCTTAACCTAACCCACGTTGTCCCTTAACCTAACCCACGTTGTCCCTTAACCTAACCCACGTTGTCCCTTAACCTAACCCACGTTGTCCCTTAACCTAACCCACGTTGTCCCTTAACCTAACCCACGTTGTCCCTTAACCTAACCCACGTTGTCCCTTTGCCTAACATAGTTCACTGCTCGGAATCTCTGGTGTCGTTGTTATCCTCATGTAGATGTCTTGCGAGTGTTGCTTACTTTCCACATATTCCCGCTATCCACTGTCAATTGTACTGCAATAGGACTATATCGCCCCCCCCCCCCTCTGCCCCTCTCTTTGTGTCTCCGTCCTCTCAAGCTGGTCGGTCTGGCGTTTGAGTGTTAAATGAGCCTCGCAGCTGTTCAGTTGCGTTCAGATGTCGACGCCCTCAGTGTACGTCGTGGTATGGTCTGTGTCCATTGTCCGCTGATGTCGTACGCGTAACCCACACGCTGTACCGATCATCGGTAGTTACGTACAGAGTGAAGTAGTGTGATACGTGTGACCGTACGCTGGCTGTGCCCAACGGTGTCGAATCTCAATTTCCATATGTTGTGCTCGATGCTACTTGTCTCGTCTCCCAATAACAGCTAGGTTGCACTGTGGTACGCCGTAGAGGCGTGTGGGAGGAACGTACGAACGCATTGTATGTCACCCTGGGTCGCTGGGGGTGGTGGTGCGGTGAGTCAGGTCAGGTCAGCGTGAGCCGTGTGATGTAGTGACGCGTGTATTCCGACTTTGTCGTATTGCCTCACACAAAGTGCTACCCTGGTGGACCGCGTTCCATATCTGGGACATGCCGCAGATGCCGGTTGACAGTGGATCGCGGAAGGGACATCGCATACGTGCGCGGGCCACCTTCCACGTGTTCTCTTCTGCACATGTCGCAGTGTGTATGTGGTCTGATGTAGCGTGTCGTGACACATGACATCCTGGCATGCAAGAATTGTTGAATTCGCAAATGTAGGTGGACATCTACGTTTACTGCCCAAGATACGCAAATGAACTGGAAATCCGTTGTTGAGCGGTTGTTCACGCTGGAGGTGAATCTGTGATGGCGACGATCGGTACAGCTATTAACCGGTTGTTTCAGCGGTACCCGCCACATCCACACACGTGACTAGGCCCATGTGGGTATGAAGCGATACGCGGCGGTGGCTTGGTGGGACTGTTCCCGGCCGGTGAAGGGGGGCCGCCCGGCGTGTTGGCCGCGCGCTGCGTGGGCGCACGCGCAACAGGCGGCTGGTGGGGGGCGCCGAGTGGCAGGAGCGCCAGCCGACGGGCTCGGCAGGCGGCGCAGCTACGCTGCGGCGCACCCTGCACGCGGCGCCTGGCGGCCAAAGTTGGTTCAGCCGAGCCCGGTGCGAAGCGCGGTGGACATCTGCAGTGTGCTGGTCTGATTGAGGACTGTGTGCGTTGAGGATGCGCCGCCGCCTGGCACTCGGCGCCGCGACGCCGTCTGCTGCTCGGTCGCCCCAGCGGTTCTCGCAGGTGGTTTGTATCGCAGTTGTGCGGACGTGTTGGCGCGTGCGCTGTGCTGGGAGAGTTCGCTTCTGCACCCAAGTGGGGCTTTGCCCTTGTGTGGCGCTGGCGTTGGAGCTGCCGGTCACCATAGGTGGCGCGTGTTGTCTCCCGCCGGCAATGCCACGACAGCACGCTCCCGGGCCTCTGTCGGCAGCGGCAAGCTCAGTTGGGAGCAAGGGTGTTCGCACTAAAACCGTCTACTCGCCTAACTCCGGGCGATTGCGCCTCTCTCGAAACCGACCAAGTACCTAGGACGGCGCTGCGCGCCGCCGGGACCTGAGAGGGTTTCGAGGTGTATCGTGCAGGGGAGCTCGGCCTCCTCCTGTTTGCAGAATAATTGAGCGGACGCTTGCGTGTTCGCGCGGGCCCCCGGGACACACTCCCGGGCGGCCGGCTGCTCAGCTCTAGTTGACGCAGCTCCCTGGTTGATCCTGCCAGTAGTCATATGCTTGTCTCAAAGATTAAGCCATGCATGTCTCAGTACAAGCCGCATTAAGGTGAAACCGCGAATGGCTCATTAAATCAGTTATGGTTCCTTAGATCGTACCCACGTTACTTGGATAACTGTGGTAATTCTAGAGCTAATACATGCAAACAGAGTCCCGACCAGAGATGGAAGGGACGCTTTTATTAGATCAAAACCAATCGGATTGGCTTGTCTGGTCCGTTTGCCTTGGTGACTCTGAATAACTTTGGGCTGATCGCACGGTCCTCGTACCGGCGACGCATCTTTCAAATGTCTGCCTTATCAACTGTCGATGGTAGGTTCTGCGCCTACCATGGTTGTAACGGGTAACGGGGAATCAGGGTTCGATTCCGGAGAGGGAGCCTGAGAAACGGCTACCACATCCAAGGAAGGCAGCAGGCGCGCAAATTACCCACTCCCGGCACGGGGAGGTAGTGACGAAAAATAACGATACGGGACTCATCCGAGGCCCCGTAATCGGAATGAGTACACTTTAAATCCTTTAACGAGTATCTATTGGAGGGCAAGTCTGGTGCCAGCAGCCGCGGTAATTCCAGCTCCAATAGCGTATATTAAAGTTGTTGCGGTTAAAAAGCTCGTAGTTGGATTTGTGTCCCACGCTGTTGGTTCACCGCCCGTCGGTGTTTAACTGGCATGTATCGTGGGACGTCCTGCCGGTGGGGCGAGCCGAAGGGGTGCTTTCGCGTCCCGAGGCGGACCCCGTTTAAATCCTACCAGGGTGCTCTTTGTTGAGTGTCTCGGTGGGCCGGCACGTTTACTTTGAACAAATTAGAGTGCTTAAAGCAGGCAAGCCCGCCTGAATACTGTGTGCATGGAATAATGGAATAGGACCTCGGTTCTATTTTGTTGGTTTTCGGAACCCGAGGTAATGATTAATAGGGACAGGCGGGGGCATTCGTATTGCGACGTTAGAGGTGAAATTCTTGGATCGTCGCAAGACGAACAGAAGCGAAAGCATTTGCCAAGTATGTTTTCATTAATCAAGAACGAAAGTTAGAGGTTCGAAGGCGATCAGATACCGCCCTAGTTCTAACCATAAACGATGCCAGCCAGCGATCCGCCGCAGTTCCTCCGATGACTCGGCGGGCAGCCTCCGGGAAACCAAAGCTTTTGGGTTCCGGGGGAAGTATGGTTGCAAAGCTGAAACTTAAAGGAATTGACGGAAGGGCACCACCAGGAGTGGAGCCTGCGGCTTAATTTGACTCAACACGGGAAACCTCACCAGGCCCGGACACCGGAAGGATTGACAGATTGATAGCTCTTTCTTGATTCGGTGGGTGGTGGTGCATGGCCGTTCTTAGTTGGTGGAGCGATTTGTCTGGTTAATTCCGATAACGAACGAGACTCTAGCCTGCTAACTAGTCGCGTGACATCCTTCGTGCTGTCAGCGATTACTTTTCTTCTTAGAGGGACAGGCGGCTTCTAGCCGCACGAGATTGAGCAATAACAGGTCTGTGATGCCCTTAGATGTTCTGGGCCGCACGCGCGCTACACTGAAGGAATCAGCGTGTCTTCCTAGGCCGAAAGGTCGGGGTAACCCGCTGAACCTCCTTCGTGCTA
>NW_026062235.1:2500-7500 GCF_023897955.1 Schistocerca gregaria | reverse complement strand
ATCCCTTAACCTAACTCAATTTGTCCCTTAACCTAACTCAATTTGTCCCTTAACCTAACTCAATTTGTCCCTTAACCTAACTCAATTTGTCCCTTAACCTAACTCAATTTGTCCCTTAACCTAACTCAATTTGTCCCTTAACCTAACTCAATTTGTCCCTTAACCTAACTCAATTTGTCCCTTAACCTAACTCAATTTGTCCCTTAACCTAACTCAATTTGTCCCTTAACCTAACTCAATTTGTCCCTTAACCTAACTCAATTTGTCCCTTAACCTAACTCAATTTGTCCCTTAACCTAACTCAATTTGTCCCTTAACCTAACTCAATTTGTCCCTTAACCTAACTCAATTTGTCCCTTAACCTAACTCAATTTGTCCCTTAACCTAACCCACGTTGTCCCTTAACCTAACCCACGTTGTCCCTTAACCTAACCCACGTTGTCCCTTAACCTAACCCACGTTGTCCCTTAACGTAACCCACGTTGTCCCTTAACCTAACCCACGTTGTCCCTTAACGTAACCCACGTTGTCCCTTAACGTAACCCACGTTGTCCCTTAACGTAACCCACGTTGTCCCTTAACGTAACCCACGTTGTCCCTTAACGTAACCCACGTTGTCCCTTAACGTAACCCACGTTGTCCCTTAACCTAACCCACGTTGTCCCTTAACCTAACCCACGTTGTCCCTTAACCTAACCCACGTTGTCCCTTAACCTAACCCACGTTGTCCCTTAACCTAACCCACGTTGTCCCTTAACCTAACCCACGTTGTCCCTTAACCTAACCCACGTTGTCCCTTAACCTAACCCACGTTGACCCTTAACCTAACCCACGTTGTCCCTTAACCTAACCCACGTTGTCCCTTAACCTAACCCACGTTGTCCCTTAACCTAACCCACGTTGTCCCTTAACCTAACCCACGTTGTCCCTTAACCTAACCCACGTTGTCCCTTAACCTAACCCACGTTGTCCCTTAACCTAACCCACGTTGTCCCTTAACCTAACCCACGTTGTCCCTTAACCTAACCCACGTTGTCCCTTAACCTAACCCACGTTGTCCCTTAACCTAACCCACGTTGTCCCTTAACGTAACCCACGTTGTCCCTTAACGTAACCCACGTTGTCCCTTAACGTAACCCACGTTGTCCCTTAACGTAACCCACGTTGTCCCTTAACCTAACCCACGTTGTCCCTTAACCTAACCCACGTTGTCCCTTAACCTAACCCACGTTGTCCCTTAACCTAACCCACGTTGTCCCTTAACCTAACCCACGTTGTCCCTTAACCTAACCCACGTTGTCCCTTAACCTAACCCACGTTGTCCCTTAACCTAACCCACGTTGTCCCTTAACCTAACCCACGTTGTCCCTTAACCTAACCCACGTTGTCCCTTAACCTAACCCACGTTGTCCCTTAACCTAACCCACGTTGTCCCTTAACCTAACCCACGTTGTCCCTTAACCTAACCCACGTTGTCCCTTAACCTAACCCACGTTGTCCCTTAACCTAACCCACGTTGTCCCTTAACCTAACCCACGTTGTCCCTTAACCTAACCCACGTTGTCCCTTAACCTAACCCACGTTGTCCCTTAACCTAACCCACGTTGTCCCTTAACCTAACCCACGTTGTCCCTTAACCTAACCCACGTTGTCCCTTAACCTAACCCACGTTGTCCCTTTGCCTAACATAGTTCACTGCTCGGAATCTCTGGTGTCGTTGTTATCCTCATGTAGATGTCTTGCGAGTGTTGCTTACTTTCCACATATTCCCGCTATCCACTGTCAATTGTACTGCAATAGGACTATATCGCCCCCCCCCCCCCTCTGCCCCTCTCTTTGTGTCTCCGTCCTCTCAAGCTGGTCGGTCTGGCGTTTGAGTGTTAAATGAGCCTCGCAGCTGTTCAGTTGCGTTCAGATGTCGACGCCCTCAGTGTACGTCGTGGTATGGTCTGTGTCCATTGTCCGCTGATGTCGTACGCGTAACCCACACGCTGTACCGATCATCGGTAGTTACGTACAGAGTGAAGTAGTGTGATACGTGTGACCGTACGCTGGCTGTGCCCAACGGTGTCGAATCTCAATTTCCATATGTTGTGCTCGATGCTACTTGTCTCGTCTCCCAATAACAGCTAGGTTGCACTGTGGTACGCCGTAGAGGCGTGTGGGAGGAACGTACGAACGCATTGTATGTCACCCTGGGTCGCTGGGGGTGGTGGTGCGGTGAGTCAGGTCAGGTCAGCGTGAGCCGTGTGATGTAGTGACGCGTGTATTCCGACTTTGTCGTATTGCCTCACACAAAGTGCTACCCTGGTGGACCGCGTTCCATATCTGGGACATGCCGCAGATGCCGGTTGACAGTGGATCGCGGAAGGGACATCGCATACGTGCGCGGGCCACCTTCCACGTGTTCTCTTCTGCACATGTCGCAGTGTGTATGTGGTCTGATGTAGCGTGTCGTGACACATGACATCCTGGCATGCAAGAATTGTTGAATTCGCAAATGTAGGTGGACATCTACGTTTACTGCCCAAGATACGCAAATGAACTGGAAATCCGTTGTTGAGCGGTTGTTCACGCTGGAGGTGAATCTGTGATGGCGACGATCGGTACAGCTATTAACCGGTTGTTTCAGCGGTACCCGCCACATCCACACACGTGACTAGGCCCATGTGGGTATGAAGCGATACGCGGCGGTGGCTTGGTGGGACTGTTCCCGGCCGGTGAAGGGGGGCCGCCCGGCGTGTTGGCCGCGCGCTGCGTGGGCGCACGCGCAACAGGCGGCTGGTGGGGGGCGCCGAGTGGCAGGAGCGCCAGCCGACGGGCTCGGCAGGCGGCGCAGCTACGCTGCGGCGCACCCTGCACGCGGCGCCTGGCGGCCAAAGTTGGTTCAGCCGAGCCCGGTGCGAAGCGCGGTGGACATCTGCAGTGTGCTGGTCTGATTGAGGACTGTGTGCGTTGAGGATGCGCCGCCGCCTGGCACTCGGCGCCGCGACGCCGTCTGCTGCTCGGTCGCCCCAGCGGTTCTCGCAGGTGGTTTGTATCGCAGTTGTGCGGACGTGTTGGCGCGTGCGCTGTGCTGGGAGAGTTCGCTTCTGCACCCAAGTGGGGCTTTGCCCTTGTGTGGCGCTGGCGTTGGAGCTGCCGGTCACCATAGGTGGCGCGTGTTGTCTCCCGCCGGCAATGCCACGACAGCACGCTCCCGGGCCTCTGTCGGCAGCGGCAAGCTCAGTTGGGAGCAAGGGTGTTCGCACTAAAACCGTCTACTCGCCTAACTCCGGGCGATTGCGCCTCTCTCGAAACCGACCAAGTACCTAGGACGGCGCTGCGCGCCGCCGGGACCTGAGAGGGTTTCGAGGTGTATCGTGCAGGGGAGCTCGGCCTCCTCCTGTTTGCAGAATAATTGAGCGGACGCTTGCGTGTTCGCGCGGGCCCCCGGGACACACTCCCGGGCGGCCGGCTGCTCAGCTCTAGTTGACGCAGCTCCCTGGTTGATCCTGCCAGTAGTCATATGCTTGTCTCAAAGATTAAGCCATGCATGTCTCAGTACAAGCCGCATTAAGGTGAAACCGCGAATGGCTCATTAAATCAGTTATGGTTCCTTAGATCGTACCCACGTTACTTGGATAACTGTGGTAATTCTAGAGCTAATACATGCAAACAGAGTCCCGACCAGAGATGGAAGGGACGCTTTTATTAGATCAAAACCAATCGGATTGGCTTGTCTGGTCCGTTTGCCTTGGTGACTCTGAATAACTTTGGGCTGATCGCACGGTCCTCGTACCGGCGACGCATCTTTCAAATGTCTGCCTTATCAACTGTCGATGGTAGGTTCTGCGCCTACCATGGTTGTAACGGGTAACGGGGAATCAGGGTTCGATTCCGGAGAGGGAGCCTGAGAAACGGCTACCACATCCAAGGAAGGCAGCAGGCGCGCAAATTACCCACTCCCGGCACGGGGAGGTAGTGACGAAAAATAACGATACGGGACTCATCCGAGGCCCCGTAATCGGAATGAGTACACTTTAAATCCTTTAACGAGTATCTATTGGAGGGCAAGTCTGGTGCCAGCAGCCGCGGTAATTCCAGCTCCAATAGCGTATATTAAAGTTGTTGCGGTTAAAAAGCTCGTAGTTGGATTTGTGTCCCACGCTGTTGGTTCACCGCCCGTCGGTGTTTAACTGGCATGTATCGTGGGACGTCCTGCCGGTGGGGCGAGCCGAAGGGGTGCTTTCGCGTCCCGAGGCGGACCCCGTTTAAATCCTACCAGGGTGCTCTTTGTTGAGTGTCTCGGTGGGCCGGCACGTTTACTTTGAACAAATTAGAGTGCTTAAAGCAGGCAAGCCCGCCTGAATACTGTGTGCATGGAATAATGGAATAGGACCTCGGTTCTATTTTGTTGGTTTTCGGAACCCGAGGTAATGATTAATAGGGACAGGCGGGGGCATTCGTATTGCGACGTTAGAGGTGAAATTCTTGGATCGTCGCAAGACGAACAGAAGCGAAAGCATTTGCCAAGTATGTTTTCATTAATCAAGAACGAAAGTTAGAGGTTCGAAGGCGATCAGATACCGCCCTAGTTCTAACCATAAACGATGCCAGCCAGCGATCCGCCGCAGTTCCTCCGATGACTCGGCGGGCAGCCTCCGGGAAACCAAAGCTTTTGGGTTCCGGGGGAAGTATGGTTGCAAAGCTGAAACTTAAAGGAATTGACGGAAGGGCACCACCAGGAGTGGAGCCTGCGGCTTAATTTGACTCAACACGGGAAACCTCACCAGGCCCGGACACCGGAAGGATTGACAGATTGATAGCTCTTTCTTGATTCGGTGGGTGGTGGTGCATGGCCGTTCTTAGTTGGTGGAGCGATTTGTCTGGTTAATTCCGATAACGAACGAGACTCTAGCCTGCTAACTAGTCGCGTGACATCCTTCGTGCTGTCAGCGATTACTTTTCTTCTTAGAGGGACAGGCGGCTTCTAGCCGCACGAGATTGAGCAATAACAG
>NW_026062234.1:20000-27500 GCF_023897955.1 Schistocerca gregaria | reverse complement strand
TGAAGCGCCGCTGACGGGAGCGATTATTCCGCCCGAGAGCATCCCGAGCCAACAGCGGCGCGGGTCCGGGGCCGGGCCAGGTAGGTCCGTCATCCGGGAAGAACCGCGCGCGCTTGCCGGGAGCCCGAGCGCCCAAAGGGGCGAATCGACTCCTCCAGATATACCGCCGAGCAGCCAGCCAGGACACCGGGGCTCTGCCCAACAGACGCGAACCGAGGCCCGCGGAAGGACAGGCTGCGCACCCGGGCCGTAGGCCGGCACCCAGCGGGTCGCGACGTCCTACTAGGGGAGAAGTGCGGCCCACCGCACACCGGAACGGCCCCACCCCGCGGCGAGTGGAAAGGCAACCGGACACGACCCCGCCGCGGATTGCTCCGCGCGGGCGGCCGGCCCCATCTGCCGAGGGCGGGGGCCAGTGGCCGGATGGGCGTGAATCTCACCCGTTCGACCTTTCGGACTTCTCACGTTTACCCCAGAACGGTTTCACGTACTTTTGAACTCTCTCTTCAAAGTTCTTTTCAACTTTCCCTCACGGTACTTGTTCGCTATCGGTCTCGTGGTCATATTTAGTCTCAGATGGAGTTTACCACCCACTTGGAGCTGCACTCTCAAGCAACCCGACTCGAAGGAGAGGTCCCGCCGACGCTCGCACCGGCCGCTACGGGCCTGGCACCCTCTACGGGCCGTGGCCTCATTCAAGTTGGACTTGGGCTCGGCGCGAGGCGTCGGGGTAGTGGACCCTCCCAAACACCACATGCCACGACAGGCGGCAGCCTGCGGGGTTCGGTGCTGGACTCTTCCCTGTTCGCTCGCCGCTACTGGGGGAATCCTTGTTAGTTTCTTTTCCTCCGCTTAGTAATATGCTTAAATTCAGCGGGTAGTCTCGCCTGCTCTGAGGTCGTTGTACGAGGTGTCGCACGCCACACCGCCAGCCGGCTGTGCACGCTACCGAGAAAGTACCGGTATGCGAACCGCCAGGCGACGGGCGCGCATCGCACGTTTAAGGAGACGCGGCCGGCCACACAGGCGACCACGACACTCCCACGTCTCCGAAGCGGGACAAACGCCGCGCGCTTCAGTATACGTAGCCGACCCTCAGCCAGACGTGGCCCGGGAACGGAATCCATGGACCGCAATGTGCGTTCGAAACGTCGATGTTCATGTGTCCTGCAGTTCACATGTCGACGCGCAATTTGCTGCGTTCTTCATCGACCCACGAGCCGAGTGATCCACCGTCCTGGGTGATCTTTTCCTTTTCAGTCTCCCACTGTCTCTTTCAAGACAGTAGCATTTGCGGGACTGAGGCGTCTGACGGCCCCTGTTCCACTATTTTTTTTTGTGTCCAACGGCCTCACAGCCGATGGGCGTCGTACGGCTCCACACCGGAGCGGACAGGCACTCGGGCGAACGTCATTCAAAACCGGCGCCAGGCGCCAGGTACCGCAGGCCAGCCGCTCCAGAGCTTCAGCGCTCGTACCACACAACAACAACACTTCCGCTAGTTTTGAGAGGCACGCGTGGTTCCGCACGCGGCGCACGGCCACTGCCGTACAGGTAGCGTGTTGCGCGACACGACACGACACGCACATCGAAAGACATGCAGTCTAGTCGGTAATGATCCTTCCGCAGGTTCACCTACGGAAACCTTGTTACGACTTTTACTTCCTCTAAATGATCAAGTTTGGTCATCTTTCCGGTAGCATCGGCAACGACAGAGTCGATGCCGCGTACCAGTCCGAAGACCTCACTAAATCATTCAATCGGTAGTAGCGACGGGCGGTGTGTACAAAGGGCAGGGACGTAATCAACGCGAGCTTATGACTCGCGCTTACTGGGAATTCCTCGTTCATGGGGAACAATTGCAAGCCCCAATCCCTAGCACGAAGGAGGTTCAGCGGGTTACCCCGACCTTTCGGCCTAGGAAGACACGCTGATTCCTTCAGTGTAGCGCGCGTGCGGCCCAGAACATCTAAGGGCATCACAGACCTGTTATTGCTCAATCTCGTGCGGCTAGAAGCCGCCTGTCCCTCTAAGAAGAAAAGTAATCGCTGACAGCACGAAGGATGTCACGCGACTAGTTAGCAGGCTAGAGTCTCGTTCGTTATCGGAATTAACCAGACAAATCGCTCCACCAACTAAGAACGGCCATGCACCACCACCCACCGAATCAAGAAAGAGCTATCAATCTGTCAATCCTTCCGGTGTCCGGGCCTGGTGAGGTTTCCCGTGTTGAGTCAAATTAAGCCGCAGGCTCCACTCCTGGTGGTGCCCTTCCGTCAATTCCTTTAAGTTTCAGCTTTGCAACCATACTTCCCCCGGAACCCAAAAGCTTTGGTTTCCCGGAGGCTGCCCGCCGAGTCATCGGAGGAACTGCGGCGGATCGCTGGCTGGCATCGTTTATGGTTAGAACTAGGGCGGTATCTGATCGCCTTCGAACCTCTAACTTTCGTTCTTGATTAATGAAAACATACTTGGCAAATGCTTTCGCTTCTGTTCGTCTTGCGACGATCCAAGAATTTCACCTCTAACGTCGCAATACGAATGCCCCCGCCTGTCCCTATTAATCATTACCTCGGGTTCCGAAAACCAACAAAATAGAACCGAGGTCCTATTCCATTATTCCATGCACACAGTATTCAGGCGGGCTTGCCTGCTTTAAGCACTCTAATTTGTTCAAAGTAAACGTGCCGGCCCACCGAGACACTCAACAAAGAGCACCCTGGTAGGATTTAAACGGGGTCCGCCTCGGGACGCGAAAGCACCCCTTCGGCTCGCCCCACCGGCAGGACGTCCCACGATACATGCCAGTTAAACACCGACGGGCGGTGAACCAACAGCGTGGGACACAAATCCAACTACGAGCTTTTTAACCGCAACAACTTTAATATACGCTATTGGAGCTGGAATTACCGCGGCTGCTGGCACCAGACTTGCCCTCCAATAGATACTCGTTAAAGGATTTAAAGTGTACTCATTCCGATTACGGGGCCTCGGATGAGTCCCGTATCGTTATTTTTCGTCACTACCTCCCCGTGCCGGGAGTGGGTAATTTGCGCGCCTGCTGCCTTCCTTGGATGTGGTAGCCGTTTCTCAGGCTCCCTCTCCGGAATCGAACCCTGATTCCCCGTTACCCGTTACAACCATGGTAGGCGCAGAACCTACCATCGACAGTTGATAAGGCAGACATTTGAAAGATGCGTCGCCGGTACGAGGACCGTGCGATCAGCCCAAAGTTATTCAGAGTCACCAAGGCAAACGGACCAGACAAGCCAATCCGATTGGTTTTGATCTAATAAAAGCGTCCCTTCCATCTCTGGTCGGGACTCTGTTTGCATGTATTAGCTCTAGAATTACCACAGTTATCCAAGTAACGTGGGTACGATCTAAGGAACCATAACTGATTTAATGAGCCATTCGCGGTTTCACCTTAATGCGGCTTGTACTGAGACATGCATGGCTTAATCTTTGAGACAAGCATATGACTACTGGCAGGATCAACCAGGGAGCTGCGTCAACTAGAGCTGAGCAGCCGGCCGCCCGGGAGTGTGTCCCGGGGGCCCGCGCGAACACGCAAGCGTCCGCTCAATTATTCTGCAAACAGGAGGAGGCCGAGCTCCCCTGCACGATACACCTCGAAACCCTCTCAGGTCCCGGCGGCGCGCAGCGCCGTCCTAGGTACTTGGTCGGTTTCGAGAGAGGCGCAATCGCCCGGAGTTAGGCGAGTAGACGGTTTTAGTGCGAACACCCTTGCTCCCAACTGAGCTTGCCGCTGCCGACAGAGGCCCGGGAGCGTGCTGTCGTGGCATTGCCGGCGGGAGACAACACGCGCCACCTATGGTGACCGGCAGCTCCAACGCCAGCGCCACACAAGGGCAAAGCCCCACTTGGGTGCAGAAGCGAACTCTCCCAGCACAGCGCACGCGCCAACACGTCCGCACAACTGCGATACAAACCACCTGCGAGAACCGCTGGGGCGACCGAGCAGCAGACGGCGTCGCGGCGCCGAGTGCCAGGCGGCGGCGCATCCTCAACGCACACAGTCCTCAATCAGACCAGCACACTGCAGATGTCCACCGCGCTTCGCACCGGGCTCGGCTGAACCAACTTTGGCCGCCAGGCGCCGCGTGCAGGGTGCGCCGCAGCGTAGCTGCGCCGCCTGCCGGGCCCGTCGGCTGGCGCTCCTGCCACTCGGCGCCCCCCACCAGCCGCCTGTTGCGCGTGCGCCCACGCAGCGCGCGGCCAACACGCCGGGCGGCCCCCCTTCACCGGCCGGGAACAGTCCCACCAAGCCACCGCCGCGTATCGCTTCATACCCACATGGGCCTAGTCACGCGTGTGGATGTGGCGGGTACCGCTGAAACAACCGGTTAATAGCTGTACCGATCGTCGCCATCACAGATTCACCTCCAGCGTGAACAACCGCTCAACAACGGATTTCCAGTTCATTTGCGTATCTTGGGCAGTAAACGTAGATGTCCACCTACATTTGCGAATTCAACAATTCTTGCATGCCAGGATGTCATGTGTCACGACACGCTACATCAGACCACATACACACTGCGACATGTGCAGAAGAGAACACGTGGAAGGTGGCCCGCGCACGTATGCGATGTACCTTCCGCGATCCACTGTCAACCGGCATCTGCGGCATGTCCCAGATATGGAACGCGGTCCACCAGGGTAGCACTTTGTGTGAGGCAATACGACAAAGTCGGAATACACGCGTCACTACATCAGACGGCTCACGCTGACCTGACCTGACCTGACTCACCGCACCACCACCCCCAGCGACCCAGGGTGACATACAATGCGTTCGTACGTTCCTCCCACACGCCTCTACGGCGTACCACAGTGCAACCTAGCTGTTATTGGGAGACGAGACAAGTAGCATCAAGCACAACATATGGAAATTGAGATTCGACACCGTTGGGCACAGCCAGCGTACGGTCACACGTATCACACTACTTCACTCTGTACGTAACGACCGATGATCGGTACAGCGTGTGGGTTACGCGTACGACATCAGCGGACAATGGACACAGACCATACCACGACGTACACTGAGGGCGTCGACATCTGAATGCAACTGAACAGCTGCGAGGCTCATTTAACACTCAAACGCCAGACCGACCAGCTTGAGAGGACAGAGACACAAAGAGGGGGACAGAGGGGGACAGAGGGGGGGGAGGGGGGGGGGTCGGCGATATAGTCCTATTGCAGTACAATTGACAGTGGATAGCAGGAATATGTGGAAAGTAAGCAACACTCGCAAGACATCTACATGAGGATAACAACGACACCAGAGATTCCGAGCAGTGAACTATGTTAGGCAAAGGGACAACGTGGGTTAGGTTAAGGGACAACGTGGGTTAGGTTAAGGGACAACGTGGGTTAGGTTAAGGGACAACGTGGGTTAGGTTAAGGGACAACGTGGGTTAGGTTAAGGGACAACGTGGGTTAGGTTAAGGGACAACGTGGGTTAGGTTAAGGGACAACGTGGGTTAGGTTAAGGGACAACGTGGGTTAGGTTAAGGGACAACGTGGGTTAGGTTAAGGGACAACGTGGGTTAGGTTAAGGGACAACGTGGGTTAGGTTAAGGGACAACGTGGGTTAGGTTAAGGGACAACGTGGGTTAGGTTAAGGGACAACGTGGGTTAGGTTAAGGGACAACGTGGGTTAGGTTAAGGGACAACGTGGGTTAGGTTAAGGGACAACGTGGGTTAGGTTAAGGGACAACGTGGGTTAGGTTAAGGGACAACGTGGGTTAGGTTAAGGGACAACGTGGGTTAGGTTAAGGGACAACGTGGGTTAGGTTAAGGGACAACGTGGGTTAGGTTAAGGGACAACGTCGGTTAGGTTAAGGGACAACGTCGGTTAGGTTAAGGGACAACTTGAGTTAGGTTAAGGGACAACTTGAGTTAGGTTAAGGGACAACTTGAGTTAGGTTAAGGGACAACTTGAGTTAGGTTAAGGGACAACGTGGGTTAGGTTAAGGGACAAATTGAGTTAGGTTAAGGGACAACTTGAGTTAGGTTAAGGGACAACTTGAGTTAGGTTAAGGGACAAATTGAGTTAGGTTAAGGGACAAATTGAGTTAGGTTAAGGGACAAATTGAGTTAGGTTAAGGGACAAATTGAGTTAGGTTAAGGGACAAATTGAGTTAGGTTAAGGGACAAATTGAGTTAGGTTAAGGGACAAATTGAGTTAGGTTAAGGGACAAATTGAGTTAGGTTAAGGGACAACTTGAGTTAGGTTAAGGGACAACTTGAGTTAGGTTAAGGGACAACTTGAGTTAGGTTAAGGGACAACTTGAGTTAGGTTAAGGGACAACTTGAGTTAGGTTAAGGGACAACTTGAGTTAGGTTAAGGGACAACTTGAGTTAGGTTAAGGGACAACTTGAGTTAGGTTAAGGGACAACTTGAGTTAGGTTAAGGGACAACTTGAGTTAGGTTAAGGGACAACTTGAGTTAGGTTAAGGGACAACTTGAGTTAGGTTAAGGGACAACTTGAGTTAGGTTAAGGGACAACTTGAGTTAGGTTAAGGGACAACTTGAGTTAGGTTAAGGGACAACTTGAGTTAGGTTAAGGGACAACTTGAGTTAGGTTAAGGGACAACTTGAGTTAGGTTAAGGGACAACTTGAGTTAGGTTAAGGGACAACTTGAGTTAGGTTAAGGGACAACTTGAGTTAGGTTAAGGGACAACTTGAGTTAGGTTAAGGGACAACTTGAGTTAGGTTAAGGGACAACGTGGGTTAGGTTAAGGGACAAATTGAGTTAGGTTAAGGGACAACTTGAGTTAGGTTAAGGGACAACTTGAGTTAGGTTAAGGGACAACTTGAGTTAGGTTAAGGGACAACTTGAGTTAGGTTAAGGGACAACTTGAGTTAGGTTAAGGGACAACTTGAGTTAGGTTAAGGGACAACTTGAGTTAGGTTAAGGGACAACTTGAGTTAGGTTAAGGGACAACTTGAGTTAGGTTAAGGGACAACTTGAGTTAGGTTAAGGGACAACTTGAGTTAGGTTAAGGGACAACTTGAGTTAGGTTAAGGGACAACTTGAGTTAGGTTAAGGGACAACTTGAGTTAGGTTAAGGGACAACTTGAGTTAGGTTAAGGGACAACTTGAGTTAGGTTAAGGGACAACTTGAGTTAGGTTAAGGGACAACTTGAGTTAGGTTAAGGGACAACTTGAGTTAGGTTAAGGGACAACTTGAGTTAGGTTAAGGGACAACTTGAGTTAGGTTAAGGGACAACTTGAGTTAGGTTAAGGGACAACTTGAGTTAGGTTAAGGGACAACTTGAGTTAGGTTAAGGGACAACTTGAGTTAGGTTAAGGGACAACTTGAGTTAGGTTAAGGGACAACTTGAGTTAGGTTAAGGGACAACTTGAGTTAGGTTAAGGGACAAATTGAGTTAGGTTAAGGGACAAATTGAGTTAGGTTAAGGGACAAATTGAGTTAGGTTAAGGGACAAATTGAGTTAGGTTAAGGGACAAATT
>NW_026062234.1:7500-15000 GCF_023897955.1 Schistocerca gregaria | reverse complement strand
GATTCGGGCGCCTTAACTCGGCGTTTGGTTCATCCCACAGCGCCAGTTCTGCTTACCAAAAGTGGCCCACTTGGCACTCCGATCCGAGTCGTTTGCTCGCGGCTTCAGCATATCAAGCAAGCCGGAGATCTCACCCATTTAAAGTTTGAGAATAGGTTGAGGTCGTTTCGGCCCCAAGGCCTCTAATCATTCGCTTTACCGGATGAGACTCGTACGAGCACCAGCTATCCTGAGGGAAACTTCGGAGGGAACCAGCTACTAGATGGTTCGATTAGTCTTTCGCCCCTATACCCAGCTCCGACGATCGATTTGCACGTCAGAATCGCTACGGACCTCCATCAGGGTTTCCCCTGACTTCGTCCTGGCCAGGCATAGTTCACCATCTTTCGGGTCCCAACGTGTACGCTCTAGGTGCGCCTCACCTCGCAATGAGGACGAGACGCCCCGGGAGTGCGGAGGCCGCCGCCCCGTGAAGGGCGGGGAAGCCCCATCCTCCCTCGGCCCGCGCAAGGCGAGACCTTCACTTTCATTACGCCTTTAGGTTTCGTACAGCCCAATGACTCGCGCACATGTTAGACTCCTTGGTCCGTGTTTCAAGACGGGTCGTGAAATTGTCCAAAGCTGAAGCGCCGCTGACGGGAGCGATTATTCCGCCCGAGAGCATCCCGAGCCAACAGCGGCGCGGGTCCGGGGCCGGGCCAGGTAGGTCCGTCATCCGGGAAGAACCGCGCGCGCTTGCCGGGAGCCCGAGCGCCCAAAGGGGCGAATCGACTCCTCCAGATATACCGCCGAGCAGCCAGCCAGGACACCGGGGCTCTGCCCAACAGACGCGAACCGAGGCCCGCGGAAGGACAGGCTGCGCACCCGGGCCGTAGGCCGGCACCCAGCGGGTCGCGACGTCCTACTAGGGGAGAAGTGCGGCCCACCGCACACCGGAACGGCCCCACCCCGCGGCGAGTGGAAAGGCAACCGGACACGACCCCGCCGCGGATTGCTCCGCGCGGGCGGCCGGCCCCATCTGCCGAGGGCGGGGGCCAGTGGCCGGATGGGCGTGAATCTCACCCGTTCGACCTTTCGGACTTCTCACGTTTACCCCAGAACGGTTTCACGTACTTTTGAACTCTCTCTTCAAAGTTCTTTTCAACTTTCCCTCACGGTACTTGTTCGCTATCGGTCTCGTGGTCATATTTAGTCTCAGATGGAGTTTACCACCCACTTGGAGCTGCACTCTCAAGCAACCCGACTCGAAGGAGAGGTCCCGCCGACGCTCGCACCGGCCGCTACGGGCCTGGCACCCTCTACGGGCCGTGGCCTCATTCAAGTTGGACTTGGGCTCGGCGCGAGGCGTCGGGGTAGTGGACCCTCCCAAACACCACATGCCACGACAGGCGGCAGCCTGCGGGGTTCGGTGCTGGACTCTTCCCTGTTCGCTCGCCGCTACTGGGGGAATCCTTGTTAGTTTCTTTTCCTCCGCTTAGTAATATGCTTAAATTCAGCGGGTAGTCTCGCCTGCTCTGAGGTCGTTGTACGAGGTGTCGCACGCCACACCGCCAGCCGGCTGTGCACGCTACCGAGAAAGTACCGGTATGCGAACCGCCAGGCGACGGGCGCGCATCGCACGTTTAAGGAGACGCGGCCGGCCACACAGGCGACCACGACACTCCCACGTCTCCGAAGCGGGACAAACGCCGCGCGCTTCAGTATACGTAGCCGACCCTCAGCCAGACGTGGCCCGGGAACGGAATCCATGGACCGCAATGTGCGTTCGAAACGTCGATGTTCATGTGTCCTGCAGTTCACATGTCGACGCGCAATTTGCTGCGTTCTTCATCGACCCACGAGCCGAGTGATCCACCGTCCTGGGTGATCTTTTCCTTTTCAGTCTCCCACTGTCTCTTTCAAGACAGTAGCATTTGCGGGACTGAGGCGTCTGACGGCCCCTGTTCCACTATTTTTTTTGTGTCCAACGGCCTCACAGCCGATGGGCGTCGTACGGCTCCACACCGGAGCGGACAGGCACTCGGGCGAACGTCATTCAAAACCGGCGCCAGGCGCCAGGTACCGCAGGCCAGCCGCTCCAGAGCTTCAGCGCTCGTACCACACAACAACAACACTTCCGCTAGTTTTGAGAGGCACGCGTGGTTCCGCACGCGGCGCACGGCCACTGCCGTACAGGTAGCGTGTTGCGCGACACGACACGCACATCGAAAGACATGCAGTCTAGTCGGTAATGATCCTTCCGCAGGTTCACCTACGGAAACCTTGTTACGACTTTTACTTCCTCTAAATGATCAAGTTTGGTCATCTTTCCGGTAGCATCGGCAACGACAGAGTCGATGCCGCGTACCAGTCCGAAGACCTCACTAAATCATTCAATCGGTAGTAGCGACGGGCGGTGTGTACAAAGGGCAGGGACGTAATCAACGCGAGCTTATGACTCGCGCTTACTGGGAATTCCTCGTTCATGGGGAACAATTGCAAGCCCCAATCCCTAGCACGAAGGAGGTTCAGCGGGTTACCCCGACCTTTCGGCCTAGGAAGACACGCTGATTCCTTCAGTGTAGCGCGCGTGCGGCCCAGAACATCTAAGGGCATCACAGACCTGTTATTGCTCAATCTCGTGCGGCTAGAAGCCGCCTGTCCCTCTAAGAAGAAAAGTAATCGCTGACAGCACGAAGGATGTCACGCGACTAGTTAGCAGGCTAGAGTCTCGTTCGTTATCGGAATTAACCAGACAAATCGCTCCACCAACTAAGAACGGCCATGCACCACCACCCACCGAATCAAGAAAGAGCTATCAATCTGTCAATCCTTCCGGTGTCCGGGCCTGGTGAGGTTTCCCGTGTTGAGTCAAATTAAGCCGCAGGCTCCACTCCTGGTGGTGCCCTTCCGTCAATTCCTTTAAGTTTCAGCTTTGCAACCATACTTCCCCCGGAACCCAAAAGCTTTGGTTTCCCGGAGGCTGCCCGCCGAGTCATCGGAGGAACTGCGGCGGATCGCTGGCTGGCATCGTTTATGGTTAGAACTAGGGCGGTATCTGATCGCCTTCGAACCTCTAACTTTCGTTCTTGATTAATGAAAACATACTTGGCAAATGCTTTCGCTTCTGTTCGTCTTGCGACGATCCAAGAATTTCACCTCTAACGTCGCAATACGAATGCCCCCGCCTGTCCCTATTAATCATTACCTCGGGTTCCGAAAACCAACAAAATAGAACCGAGGTCCTATTCCATTATTCCATGCACACAGTATTCAGGCGGGCTTGCCTGCTTTAAGCACTCTAATTTGTTCAAAGTAAACGTGCCGGCCCACCGAGACACTCAACAAAGAGCACCCTGGTAGGATTTAAACGGGGTCCGCCTCGGGACGCGAAAGCACCCCTTCGGCTCGCCCCACCGGCAGGACGTCCCACGATACATGCCAGTTAAACACCGACGGGCGGTGAACCAACAGCGTGGGACACAAATCCAACTACGAGCTTTTTAACCGCAACAACTTTAATATACGCTATTGGAGCTGGAATTACCGCGGCTGCTGGCACCAGACTTGCCCTCCAATAGATACTCGTTAAAGGATTTAAAGTGTACTCATTCCGATTACGGGGCCTCGGATGAGTCCCGTATCGTTATTTTTCGTCACTACCTCCCCGTGCCGGGAGTGGGTAATTTGCGCGCCTGCTGCCTTCCTTGGATGTGGTAGCCGTTTCTCAGGCTCCCTCTCCGGAATCGAACCCTGATTCCCCGTTACCCGTTACAACCATGGTAGGCGCAGAACCTACCATCGACAGTTGATAAGGCAGACATTTGAAAGATGCGTCGCCGGTACGAGGACCGTGCGATCAGCCCAAAGTTATTCAGAGTCACCAAGGCAAACGGACCAGACAAGCCAATCCGATTGGTTTTGATCTAATAAAAGCGTCCCTTCCATCTCTGGTCGGGACTCTGTTTGCATGTATTAGCTCTAGAATTACCACAGTTATCCAAGTAACGTGGGTACGATCTAAGGAACCATAACTGATTTAATGAGCCATTCGCGGTTTCACCTTAATGCGGCTTGTACTGAGACATGCATGGCTTAATCTTTGAGACAAGCATATGACTACTGGCAGGATCAACCAGGGAGCTGCGTCAACTAGAGCTGAGCAGCCGGCCGCCCGGGAGTGTGTCCCGGGGGCCCGCGCGAACACGCAAGCGTCCGCTCAATTATTCTGCAAACAGGAGGAGGCCGAGCTCCCCTGCACGATACACCTCGAAACCCTCTCAGGTCCCGGCGGCGCGCAGCGCCGTCCTAGGTACTTGGTCGGTTTCGAGAGAGGCGCAATCGCCCGGAGTTAGGCGAGTAGACGGTTTTAGTGCGAACACCCTTGCTCCCAACTGAGCTTGCCGCTGCCGACAGAGGCCCGGGAGCGTGCTGTCGTGGCATTGCCGGCGGGAGACAACACGCGCCACCTATGGTGACCGGCAGCTCCAACGCCAGCGCCACACAAGGGCAAAGCCCCACTTGGGTGCAGAAGCGAACTCTCCCAGCACAGCGCACGCGCCAACACGTCCGCACAACTGCGATACAAACCACCTGCGAGAACCGCTGGGGCGACCGAGCAGCAGACGGCGTCGCGGCGCCGAGTGCCAGGCGGCGGCGCATCCTCAACGCACACAGTCCTCAATCAGACCAGCACACTGCAGATGTCCACCGCGCTTCGCACCGGGCTCGGCTGAACCAACTTTGGCCGCCAGGCGCCGCGTGCAGGGTGCGCCGCAGCGTAGCTGCGCCGCCTGCCGGGCCCGTCGGCTGGCGCTCCTGCCACTCGGCGCCCCCCACCAGCCGCCTGTTGCGCGTGCGCCCACGCAGCGCGCGGCCAACACGCCGGGCGGCCCCCCTTCACCGGCCGGGAACAGTCCCACCAAGCCACCGCCGCGTATCGCTTCATACCCACATGGGCCTAGTCACGCGTGTGGATGTGGCGGGTACCGCTGAAACAACCGGTTAATAGCTGTACCGATCGTCGCCATCACAGATTCACCTCCAGCGTGAACAACCGCTCAACAACGGATTTCCAGTTCATTTGCGTATCTTGGGCAGTAAACGTAGATGTCCACCTACATTTGCGAATTCAACAATTCTTGCATGCCAGGATGTCATGTGTCACGACACGCTACATCAGACCACATACACACTGCGACATGTGCAGAAGAGAACACGTGGAAGGTGGCCCGCGCACGTATGCGATGTACCTTCCGCGATCCACTGTCAACCGGCATCTGCGGCATGTCCCAGATATGGAACGCGGTCCACCAGGGTAGCACTTTGTGTGAGGCAATACGACAAAGTCGGAATACACGCGTCACTACATCAGACGGCTCACGCTGACCTGACCTGACCTGACTCACCGCACCACCACCCCCAGCGACCCAGGGTGACATACAATGCGTTCGTACGTTCCTCCCACACGCCTCTACGGCGTACCACAGTGCAACCTAGCTGTTATTGGGAGACGAGACAAGTAGCATCAAGCACAACATATGGAAATTGAGATTCGACACCGTTGGGCACAGCCAGCGTACGGTCACACGTATCACACTACTTCACTCTGTACGTAACGACCGATGATCGGTACAGCGTGTGGGTTACGCGTACGACATCAGCGGACAATGGACACAGACCATACCACGACGTACACTGAGGGCGTCGACATCTGAATGCAACTGAACAGCTGCGAGGCTCATTTAACACTCAAACGCCAGACCGACCAGCTTGAGAGGACAGAGACACAAAGAGGGGGACAGAGGGGGACAGAGGGGGGGGGAGGGGGGGGGTCGGCGATATAGTCCTATTGCAGTACAATTGACAGTGGATAGCAGGAATATGTGGAAAGTAAGCAACACTCGCAAGACATCTACATGAGGATAACAACGACACCAGAGATTCCGAGCAGTGAACTATGTTAGGCAAAGGGACAACGTGGGTTAGGTTAAGGGACAACGTGGGTTAGGTTAAGGGACAACGTGGGTTAGGTTAAGGGACAACGTGGGTTAGGTTAAGGGACAACGTGGGTTAGGTTAAGGGACAACGTGGGTTAGGTTAAGGGACAACGTGGGTTAGGTTAAGGGACAACGTGGGTTAGGTTAAGGGACAACGTGGGTTAGGTTAAGGGACAACGTGGGTTAGGTTAAGGGACAACGTGGGTTAGGTTAAGGGACAACGTGGGTTAGGTTAAGGGACAACGTGGGTTAGGTTAAGGGACAACGTGGGTTAGGTTAAGGGACAACGTGGGTTAGGTTAAGGGACAACGTGGGTTAGGTTAAGGGACAACGTGGGTTAGGTTAAGGGACAACGTGGGTTAGGTTAAGGGACAACGTGGGTTAGGTTAAGGGACAACGTGGGTTAGGTTAAGGGACAACGTGGGTTAGGTTAAGGGACAACGTGGGTTAGGTTAAGGGACAACGTGGGTTAGGTTAAGGGACAACGTGGGTTAGGTTAAGGGACAACGTCGGTTAGGTTAAGGGACAACGTCGGTTAGGTTAAGGGACAACTTGAGTTAGGTTAAGGGACAACTTGAGTTAGGTTAAGGGACAACTTGAGTTAGGTTAAGGGACAACTTGAGTTAGGTTAAGGGACAACGTGGGTTAGGTTAAGGGACAAATTGAGTTAGGTTAAGGGACAACTTGAGTTAGGTTAAGGGACAACTTGAGTTAGGTTAAGGGACAAATTGAGTTAGGTTAAGGGACAAATTGAGTTAGGTTAAGGGACAAATTGAGTTAGGTTAAGGGACAAATTGAGTTAGGTTAAGGGACAAATTGAGTTAGGTTAAGGGACAAATTGAGTTAGGTTAAGGGACAAATTGAGTTAGGTTAAGGGACAAATTGAGTTAGGTTAAGGGACAACTTGAGTTAGGTTAAGGGACAACTTGAGTTAGGTTAAGGGACAACTTGAGTTAGGTTAAGGGACAACTTGAGTTAGGTTAAGGGACAACTTGAGTTAGGTTAAGGGACAACTTGAGTTAGGTTAAGGGACAACTTGAGTTAGGTTAAGGGACAACTTGAGTTAGGTTAAGGGACAACTTGAGTTAGGTTAAGGGACAACTTGAGTTAGGTTAAGGGACAACTTGAGTTAGGTTAAGGGACAACTTGAGTTAGGTTAAGGGACAACTTGAGTTAGGTTAAGGGACAACTTGAGTTAGGTTAAGGGACAACTTGAGTTAGGTTAAGGGACAACTTGAGTTAGGTTAAGGGACAACTTGAGTTAGGTTAAGGGACAACTTGAGTTAGGTTAAGGGACAACTTGAGTTAGGTTAAGGGACAACTTGAGTTAGGTTAAGGGACAACTTGAGTTAGGTTAAGGGACAACTTGAGTTAGGTTAAGGGACAACTTGAGTTAGGTTAAGGGACAACTTGAGTTAGGTTAAGGGACAACGTGGGTTAGGTTAAGGGACAAATTGAGTTAGGTTAAGGGACAACTTGAGTTAGGTTAAGGGACAACTTGAGTTAGGTTAAGGGACAACTT
>NW_026062234.1:0-2500 GCF_023897955.1 Schistocerca gregaria | reverse complement strand
CGTCAACACCCGCTAGGGCCATCGCAATGCTTTGTTTTAATTAGACAGTCGGATTCCCCCAGTCCGTGCCAGTTCTGAGTTGATCGTTGAATGGCGGCCGAAGAGAATCCGCGCACCCGCGCGCCCCCGGAGGAGCACGCTAAGGCGGACGCGGCCTCGCAGCAAGGAAGATCCGTGGGAGGCCAAGGCACGGGACCGAGCTCGGATCCTGCACGCAGGTTGAAGCACCGGGGCGCGAACGCCGCGCAGGCGCGCGCATCCTGCACCGCCGGCCAGCACGAGGCCAACCAACGGCGAGAGCAGACCACGCCCGCGCTAAACGCCCGCACTTACCGGCACCCCTACGGCACTCACCTCGCCCAGGCCCGGCACGTTAGCGCTGACCCACTTCCCGACCAAGCCCGACACGCCCCGATCCTCAGAGCCAATCCTTATCCCGAAGTTACGGATCCAATTTGCCGACTTCCCTTACCTACATTATTCTATCGACTAGAGGCTCTTCACCTTGGAGACCTGCTGCGGATATGGGTACGAACCGGCGCGACACCTCCACGTGGCCCTCTCCCGGATTTTCAAGGTCCGAGGGGAAGATCGGGACACCGCCGCAACTGCGGTGCTCTTCGCGTTCCAAACCCTATCTCCCTGCTAGAGGATTCCAGGGAACTCGAACGCTCATGCAGAAAAGAAAACTCTTCCCCGATCTCCCGACGGCGTCTCCGGGTCCTTTTGGGTTACCCCGACGAGCATCTCTAAAAGAGGGGCCCGACTTATATCGGTTCCGCTGCCGGGTTCCGGAATAGGAACCGGATTCCCTTTCGCCCAACGGGGGCCAGCACAAAGTGCATCATGCTATGACGGCCCCCATCAACATCGGATTTCTCCTAGGGCTTAGGATCGACTGACTCGTGTGCAACGGCTGTTCACACGAAACCCTTCTCCGCGTCAGCCCTCCAGGGCCTCGCTGGAGTATTTGCTACTACCACCAAGATCTGCACCGACGGCGGCTCCAGGCAGGCTCACGCCCAGACCCTTCTGCGCCCACCGCCGCGACCCTCCTACTCGTCAGGGCTTCGCGGCCGGCCGCGAGGACCGGCCATGACTGCCAGACTGACGGCCGAGTATAGGCACGACGCTTCAGCGCCATCCATTTTCAGGGCTAGTTGCTTCGGCAGGTGAGTTGTTACACACTCCTTAGCGGATTCCGACTTCCATGGCCACCGTCCTGCTGTCTTAAGCAACCAACGCCTTTCATGGTTTCCCATGAGCGTCGATTCGGGCGCCTTAACTCGGCGTTTGGTTCATCCCACAGCGCCAGTTCTGCTTACCAAAAGTGGCCCACTTGGCACTCCGATCCGAGTCGTTTGCTCGCGGCTTCAGCATATCAAGCAAGCCGGAGATCTCACCCATTTAAAGTTTGAGAATAGGTTGAGGTCGTTTCGGCCCCAAGGCCTCTAATCATTCGCTTTACCGGATGAGACTCGTACGAGCACCAGCTATCCTGAGGGAAACTTCGGAGGGAACCAGCTACTAGATGGTTCGATTAGTCTTTCGCCCCTATACCCAGCTCCGACGATCGATTTGCACGTCAGAATCGCTACGGACCTCCATCAGGGTTTCCCCTGACTTCGTCCTGGCCAGGCATAGTTCACCATCTTTCGGGTCCCAACGTGTACGCTCTAGGTGCGCCTCACCTCGCAATGAGGACGAGACGCCCCGGGAGTGCGGAGGCCGCCGCCCCGTGAAGGGCGGGGAAGCCCCATCCTCCCTCGGCCCGCGCAAGGCGAGACCTTCACTTTCATTACGCCTTTAGGTTTCGTACAGCCCAATGACTCGCGCACATGTTAGACTCCTTGGTCCGTGTTTCAAGACGGGTCGTGAAATTGTCCAAAGCTGAAGCGCCGCTGACGGGAGCGATTATTCCGCCCGAGAGCATCCCGAGCCAACAGCGGCGCGGGTCCGGGGCCGGGCCAGGTAGGTCCGTCATCCGGGAAGAACCGCGCGCGCTTGCCGGGAGCCCGAGCGCCCAAAGGGGCGAATCGACTCCTCCAGATATACCGCCGAGCAGCCAGCCAGGACACCGGGGCTCTGCCCAACAGACGCGAACCGAGGCCCGCGGAAGGACAGGCTGCGCACCCGGGCCGTAGGCCGGCACCCAGCGGGTCGCGACGTCCTACTAGGGGAGAAGTGCGGCCCACCGCACACCGGAACGGCCCCACCCCGCGGCGAGTGGAAAGGCAACCGGACACGACCCCGCCGCGGATTGCTCCGCGCGGGCGGCCGGCCCCATCTGCCGAGGGCGGGGGCCAGTGGCCGGATGGGCGTGAATCTCACCCGTTCGACCTTTCGGACTTCTCACGTTTACCCCAGAACGGTTTCACGTACTTTTGAACTCTCTCTTCAAAGTTCTTTTCAACTTTCCCTCACGGTACTTGTTCGCTATCGGTCTCGTGGTCATATTTAGTCTCAGATGGAGTTTACCACCCACTTAGAGCTGCACTCT